>NW_012115355.1:1867472-1875715 GCF_000951035.1 Colobus angolensis palliatus | reverse complement strand
TTAAAATTTCTGAGTCTTCATTTTGGCAAAATAGATAATTTATGGTAATCTGGAATTCTATTACATAATATCAAGTGTTTTAAACCTCAAACATTTAACAGCCTTCTCAAAATCAAACTTCAGTTTCAAATTTGTCTTTCCTGGCACCTGGCTTTTTTAATACTTCAGAAGGCCCTGTGAAGTGTCCAGACAAGAGAGGTAAACAGGATTATTTGACATGTTTAGGGGCATGGGATTGTCAAAATAATGTTCAGTCTTCTTTAGCTTATATATTGATGAATGCTAATATATGTTCCAAAATTGTATGGGATTTCTAAAATTCTAATTTCTGAGTGTATGCTATCACAATTAAGGTTGCTATGTTAAGTTATTGTAAACCACAGAGAAAACCAAAGTTCCTTGTCAATTGTGTTTCTAACCATAACTACCCTAAACGTTTTGCTATTCACAGACAATTGTCTTGTTTTAATCCCTGTCAAAGATGGTTTAAAATGAGCTATAGAATTTTAACAGGTGCTCTCAAATACATGCTTCTGATAATTCTCTGTACTTTAGAGATTGTGCATTGGAATGAAGGAAAATGTACAGGACTCATGAAGAGCTGAAATGCTCATGAATATCAAGCAAAACAAGAATGAACTAAATAGACTGAACTCAGAAAGCTGAGGCAACCTTTTTGACTTTTGCTTGGAATATTGCTGATCCTTGTTTGGTTTTTCAGAGCCAAGGAAACATATTTTGAACTATTTACAGCCTGTAATAATTGAATAAGGTATACTATGAACAAAATTTAAAGCATGTTTGTTTCTCTCTGCCTGGTTCCTCTAGAATTTGGAAACTGTGAGTAATTTTAACTTATCGCAATATAGTCATTTGCATCAGTGCAATAAGAATCCATTTTTCTTTTGCAACAGGACACAGTTGGAGAAACTGGTTATTTTACCAAGGCGTTGACTGGAAGGGTATGTTTCCCTTTAAGGAGTCACTTTTGACTTGCAGAGCCAGTAAAAGCCCAGTGGGGAAACTGTCCTCATACCTTTGTCTATACAGTCCCTGTACACGGTTCCTGATCTGTGGTCAGTAAAGAACGTCACTTTCTAACACATCTAGGAGCTCCAAGTTTATTATGGAACCTTAAGAGGAAAGGATCGCTCAACTCACAGGTATCTGAGGATTAACCCATGGCTGAGCTCAGCTGTAAAAGCTCTTATCTGAGATTCCTTGGGGAAAAAAGTTCCATCAAAGCCAATCCAAAAAACTTATGTAAAAATAATTATACTTGCTGCACTTTATGCAAATAATCAGGCCAAGTGTAAAACTAAAGTCTACTTTGCAAACCACTCAGTCCTGTGATGATTTTTCAACAAACATGAGGACTGGAAAGAGAGAGATCTTGTTTCAGAAAGTGTATTTGTTATTAAATTCTAAACTCACTAGTTGTTTTTACATTTTTGCCTACATTTTAGACTAATCCTGCTTGTTCCTGTGAACCAACCAGCAATCTCCAGCTGCAGCTTAGAAAGAACAAGAGGGATGGGTAATGTAAAAATCAGGACCAATATCCTAGTTCTGAGCAATTATCCTGCAAATCCAGCCAGGTGATGGGATTAAATAGGATGCCCATCACACGAAAGTTTTTTTTTGCGGAAGGTAAGACCAAGAAAGCTAACCAAAGCCAAGCACTATGCACCTAAATCATAGCAAGCATAACTATAGCTACCAGTTATCTGGGTGTGTCACAAGACATCCTTTCCCTTCCCTTGTTGAAGGAGGACTCAGTTCTACAGTTTTAACTTAGTATTAGGCTTATGATAAGGAGTTCATGCAACTCCCCTGAGACACCTTTTTGTCCAGGACTCAATTCCAAGCTTTGAGTCAAAGCACTAAGCAAGAAAACTGGATCTGAGGGATCCAGGGGAAGATGATAATGGAAGTTAAAAGGCACAGCTCAGGTGTGCGTGATTGGTTCCTACCAATTAAGCCAACCCCAAGCTTCCTGTTTCATAGATAAAGGCCACGTTAATATCCATGGCATAAATGAGGTCTAGGGAACTCCAAGGATATAGACAGTCATGGGGAGAGAGGCATAGGTGAGAGCAGATAATTCCTATTCTCTAGGCCCTCCCTGCTTCATGAGTGCAAGCCATTTTGGCACTCATGGTGGCACCTGCCAAGGTCACCAGGACTCGGAGATGCAAGGATGGAAGAGGGAAAGAGGACGCTCTTCCCTCTCTCCCTCATGTGCCCTGGTATCTGCTAGGAAGAGAAGGGAACCAGGGACGCCTGCTTATCTCTTACTAGATGCATAGCCATTCATCTTCAGTCTGTACCCCTTTCGAATGCATCCTAAACCCTTGGGACTCCTTTTAAAAATGCTTGCTTTTTCCTTTCATTTCCTCAGTTCTCGCTTCACTGATAGGTAATTGTGTCTCTGTACTATAGGATATTCCCCTCAGATGCATCCTCTAAACTGGAAAGAGTTAATTTCCCAAACCTTAAACTGCTTGGCTTAGGACTGGGCTCCAGGCAAGGGAACCCAGAAGCCCAATATGCTGGGAAAAGGGTAAATCTTTTTGTTTTGTTTTGTTTTGTTTTTAACCAGTCGAGCTTTTGGCCTCTTTCTCTCTGTGCAAACTGGTAAAGGACCTCGGAATTTTTGAGCTGTCCTTAACCCTACCCTTGTTTCATTTTGATACATGTTTTCCAATAGCCAGGTTTGTCTGTTCTTGCCTTCAGGCCATCAGATTCCAAACAGTCATGCAACCAGAGCCTCTGATGATGGCCCCTTCTTCTGGATAGGCTTCAGAGGGAGCTCTCACTGCTGTTTCGTCAAAACGGTGCCCCTGTCAGCAGGAAGCAGTTAAGATCTGTCTTTGTCCTTATCCTTAATCTAACGGCAGTTACATGTACTTCTTCAGAGGAAGGAATGAGACAACCAGGTGGGAGGGGGTCCCTGGAGAAACTCTAACCCGCCTGTCCACTGTGATGGTGCCTTGGGAAGCTCATGCCCTTCGCAGCAAGGAGGAGCCGGGCTCCTCTTTTTTCTAGGTGGAACCTGGGATTTGAGTGACTGGCAGGAAGCGCTCTAGCTGAGGGACTCTGGCCTTGCAAGAGTCCTTGTTTTCCCTTTTATTATCCTTTTCAGCCAATAAAACCCTGCTTTCCACACCCTTTAAACAATCTGTGAGCCTACATTTTTGTGATCATGGGACGGACAAGAACTCCTTCTTAGCTGAACTAAAGGAAAAGTCCTGCAACAATCTGATCATAAGTTAGAAATAAACCACTGTTGTACAACATTTAGATTTTTGAATTTTTACTGACACACAGTTTATTTTATCCAGAATGATACAATGCTAGCTAGAGAAGTGTTTTATTCAGACTCATGGAATATTATCAAAAGAATATTCTATAGAGAATTTTAAGAATTATATTTAATCCCCTTTGAATTCAGTTAACTTACATGTACCAACTACTTTGTGCCCGACTCTGCTAAGATGGTGATTCAGCAGGAAAAAAAAAAAAAATTAAAACTTTTCTCCTCATGGAACTTATATTCTAGTGGAAGAAGGAAAGCAAACCATTACTTAAATTATATTAAGTGTTAGAACTTGATATGTATCATGGAAATAAATAAAGCAAGAAGAGTTAATGGAGAGAGTTCAGCTGTACAGAAGTGTGATGGTTGATTTAGGTGTCAATGTGGCTGGATTAAAGGATATGCAGATAGGATATCCAGGTACAGTATTAATTATTCTCAGTGTTTAAGAGCCCCTGAACCTATTGTCTTCTGCTGCAAGGGAAACCCAAGTGGTTGGCTGTTTGGTAAGAATGATTGGGATGCTCCAGGTGTGTCTGTGAGGGTACATCTGAAGGAGATTGGTGTGTGAATCCGTGGGCTGAGTAGGGAAGATCTGCCTTCAATGATAGGAGACACAATCCAATCAGCTGGGAGGTAGGATGAAACAAAAAGGTAGGGGAAGGGTAAATTTTTGCCCCCTCTCTCCCCGAGCTGCAATGCCCTTCCTCTCTCGCCCTTTGTGAGGTACAAAGATGTGCTTTGGTCAGGCGTAGGCCAAAGTAAACATCCCAGCCAAAGTGACTCAGTGAGTTTGGAGTGCGGGTTCATGATGTTATATAACCTTGTTTGTGTAACCTCTACTTGTTTGTGTAAGCTCATACTTGGCTAGGAGCCACTACTGTTTGTAAAAGGTATAACTCTCATGCTGATACTGTGCACAGGGCTTACACATGTGCCCAGAGAAAGAGAGAAAGCCAGAGTTGTCTGTCTTACAGACACACAGGGTGGAGCCAGGACATGGCTCTCTCTCTTGTGCCTAGGAAGACAGAGTAACACTAATGATCCCTGTAAGGGAGAACCGGTTACCTCGAAGACGGGCAGGTGGGAGGACAGGACTTGGTTTGTGCCTAGAGGGAAAGGGTTAAGCTGCTGACCCTGTCCTTGCAGGCCAGAGAGTGCAGCTGTGGGTGTGGGGGCAGCAGGAGCTACAGAGCCGGCTGCTGGGAGAAGCCAGAGCAGACAGCCAAGATAAAGGCGGACAGTGTGAGAGACTGCTAATGAGAGAGCTGCTGAATAAAACGACATTTCACCTGCCTACATCCCCCTAAGTGTCCTTTCAGCTACTTGCCACCCATCCACCTACTCCCTTCGGACCTCATCATGGGCTGGAACTTTGGCATAGTTGTGATTACCACCCTTGGATGTGAGAACTCCAGCCTTTGGGCTCTGGGACTCACACCAGTGGCCCCCTAGACTCCCAGGCCTTCAGCTTTGGACTGAAAGTTTAATATTGACTTCTTTATTCTAAGGCCTTTGGTGCTGGGCTGAGCCATGTTACCAGCTTTCCTGGTTTTTCTGCTTTGCAGACAGCCTGTCCTGAGACTTTTTCAGCCTCCTTCATCAAGTGAGCCCATTCTCCTAATAGATTATTTTTCATCTTTCTCTATATATAGTCTATTGTTTCTGTCTCTTAGTAAAACCCTGGGTAAAACGGGGGGTTAAACTTTAAAATAAATACTCAGGGAACATGTCAGTGTTAAGATAACATTTTCGCAAAAGCTTAAATAAGGCAAAGGAGCAAGACTGGAGGGTATCTCGGTGATGAGAAGTCTAGGCAGAAAGAACAGCCTGAACAAAGATCCTGAGCTGTGAACATAATCACAGGAAGGAAAACAATGAGGCTGTACCAGAGTGAGTGGGAGCAGTCAAAGCAAGAGATGAGGTCCCAGAGGGGTAATGTTATTTAGATCACATAAGCTTTCTCATTTTGTCTTTTATACTGAGGGAAATTGGCAGTCCCTGGAGTGTTTAAACAAAATTGCAGCAAGATGCAGTCAACATTTGCTGTTGTACTGTCAGAATCCAGTTATCCAGTTGATCTGTTGGAAGGCTTTAGTTCTAGTCCAGGAAAGAAATGATAGTGACTTCAACAGGGTAGTAGCAGAATTCTTTTGGTTGAATTCTGAATATAATTTGAAGATAGAGCCAATTGGATATGATGGCTGATTAAGAAAAGAATGTGATTCAAAGGAAGGTGTTAAGAATGACTCAAATCATTGTCTGAGTGACTGGAAAATGGAGCTGCTATTAACTCAGAAAAATCTAGAGGAGTTAATGATTTTGGGGGAAGCATGACAATCAGGAATCAATTACATTAATGGGCATATTAACTTTGAGTTGTCAATTAGATATCCAAGTAAATTTTATGTATGATCTACAGTTGATGGGAATTGACCAGGCTGCAGATAAAAATTTAGGAATCATATAGGTTGCTTTTGAAGCCATAAGGTAGGGCAGTGCATTTCCAAGGAAATGAGAGTTGAGGTCTGATTTTATACTGACTTGTATTATAATTTTTGCTAAGTGAGTGAGGAAGATTAGGATTATAATCAGTTTTAGAAGTCCTAGTTAGGATAGAAATGTTTACTAGACTCAGAGGTACAGATATGTTGCTTGTCAGAGCCATTATCTGTAATGCATGATATATTCAAAGCGAAGCAAAATATATGCAGTATGTCTTCTTTTTTCTTATCAAGATTATGTTATCTCAGTATTTTATAGGTAAGTCAATAGATGTGGTCAGTTACCTGAGTTATATTCCTTAATTCCCTGAGAGAATAAAAACATTTAAAAAATTATATGCAGCATTGTTTATTAAAAATAAATGTATGATAAACATAAGTAAAAATGAGAAATGTTACTAACTCATTTGAAATGAGAAAAGGATTACCACTATATTTAAATACTTTGTGAATTATATTACACTAGTTCTGGATTAAATGTTTATTGTGATGATAATGTTAAATTCTAAAAGCAATTTAGACAAGAAATGAGAAAACACTAACAACAATAGAAAAGTAGAAGAAATTATCAAACACTATACTCTACATTGTGGTTTTTATAGGAGAGATTTATGAAATTTTAGTTCTATTTGGTTTCTATAGGGGGAATTCAGAATATCCTCAAGTAACAGATAATCTATACAAAATACAGAAGAAATGTGTATGTATATAGATTTTGGTATATATAATTTATATATACATAATTTGAAGGTAGAGCCAATTGGATATGATGACTGATTAGGAAGAATACATATATGTGAATATATATATGAATATATCTATGAATATGTATATGAATATATATATATATTCTTTTCCAAATCTATAAAAATACATCTCTCTTCCTTCCAAAAATAAAAGCAAACACAAAAATATCAAGGTAAAGACAGAAATAAACAGATATGATAGCTGGCATAGCAACTGTTAGATGTTCCACTGAACATCAATAATTTCACAAATACCCAATATCAGATGAGGTCACTCTATAATGCTGAGGAAAACAAATAAACAATCAAACAACATTTATCTGTAATCACTTCTGAGTACAAACAAAAAACACTGTCCAAGGAACAAAAAAAGGCCAAATAGCCTCATTTCCAGGCTTCCATGAGTGCCTACTGCTTTTTAACAAATCAGTTTTAGTCTTGCTCTTTTGTTTTCATCCTTCTAGAAAACAGTGATTAATACACTGACTCAGATTCCCTTAAGATTTCGCTCAGCTTGACTACAGTTTAGACAGACTTCTTTCTCACTATAGGTCCCTGAGCTCACTTTTCTCAGAGCACTTCTTCAGAAAATTTGCTATTTTGTATTCTTTTTCTGCACCATTGAGATGTAAATTTTCTCTTAGTCTCTTACCAGTGCTCTGACCCTGAAGTGTCTTTCTTAAGGATATGAGAGCAATTAAGAAAGATAGCACCTCTATCTTCCTGTCCCTGTTGGAGAGTAAAAGCCTAATTTCACTAATTAGCAAACACTGGTGGCCTAATCACCTTGACCAATTTCCTGCCTAATGTCCTCCAGTACTTTTAGATAGATCACCTCAGCATTAAAAATATCCTTCCATCTTTTGTTTCAGTGGAATGGAGTTCTCGCCCTGTCTTCTAATGCAATAGTATTAACTGAAATTGCAACGGTTTCTGATAAAGTCTTTCTTGCTTGTTTAACTATGACAGATGTAAATTTTTATTTTCTGGACAATATTTAATAGGACAATTACCTCTGCTTCTTACCTGCACTCAATCCTGAAATACCTGGTTCCTTGGATCATCCCAAAATCTTCTAATGCAACCCCAAATCCTACAAAAAGCACTTGCTAATATCCTCTTCGTAAAATGCCAGCTTTGTTAGACCACTGATTTGTTTCTGCTAAACTTGGCTGCTGAGCTGTTGGACAAATGTCACCTATAAATACAGGGGAGTGAATTCTAATTTAATCAAGAAAATAAGAATCCAAAGTCATTTAAAAAATTTCAAACAGATCACAACTAAATGTAGTTTGTGGAGGAATTATATAATAGTTCTTGATGGAACTGTTAAAATGCAATATAAACACAAACATATTCTACAATTTTTCAGATTTCATTAAATTACCAGATAAATATAAAACTAAACGATACTTATGCATACACATTCACAGCATCATTAGAAAATAAGGAAAAACTATTCTGTAATACTGCGAAGTGTTTTAAATCATTCTCTTACAAGGGTATGCCTTTTAAGCTGAGACTTGAAAGGCAAGTATCAAATACACGCAATAAAAAATGATAAAGGGGATATCACACCGACCCCACAGAAATACAAACTACCATCAGAGAATACTATAAACACCTCTACGCAAATCAACTAGAAAATCTAGAAGAAATGGATAATTTCCTGGA
>NW_012115355.1:1815867-1865262 GCF_000951035.1 Colobus angolensis palliatus | reverse complement strand
TGACGAGTTGATGGGTGCAGCACACCACCATGGCACAAGTATACATATGTAACAAACCTGCACGCTATGCACATGTACCCTAGAACTTAAAGTACAATAAAAAAAAAAAAAATACAGAAACAGTTAAAAAAAAAAAAAGAAAGAAAGGCAAGTAGAAATTAGACAAGAAAAGGCCTGTGAGTTTAACAAAATTTAAGTGGAAGAGCTAAATGAGTTGGGGCATAAAATTTGATGAGTCCAGGTTTACAAGAAATGCTCAGATGACTTGACGTGTGAATTCTCTCAAATATTCACAAATCAGATAATACTAATCCTTCTCTATTTATTTCAGAGAATATAGGAGAAGGGATCAATTCTTATCTCATACCTTGATACCTGGACATAGACATCACAGAAACACATAAATGAACATCAGTATCCTTTATGTACATAAACACATAAACATTAATATTATACTAGCAAACCAAATTCAAGACCATATACAAAATAATTATATGTCAAGTACAAGTAGAATGTATCCAAGGAGTACTGGTTCTTTTACAACCTGAGAATCAATCAATGTAATAGCCATATTAATACAAAGGTTACAGAAAATAAACTGCATAATCATCTTAATTAAGGCATAAAATTAGACTAAATCAAATATTCATATAAGTAAAACAGATTAACAAACTAGAAAAAACAGAAAACTTTATAATTCTGATAAATAGCATTTACAAAAAGCTCACAGCAAACATTATATATAATGATGAAAAACAGGATATATTCTCCCTGAGATCAAGAACAAGGAAAGAATGTCTGCTTTTACCACTTCTATTCAACAGTGTCCTGGAGACTCTACTTTGTACAATAAGGCATAAATTAAATAATTAAAACTGTCTTTATTCCCAAATAACTTGATAATATATGAAGAAAATATTATGTCAAAGAATCCAAAAATAACTATTAGTACCAAAAAACGAGTTTGGTAAGACTGAAAGATTCAAAATTAGTATGGAAATAAATTGTATTTCTATAACCTAGTAACAAGAAAACAGCAAAAAATCAAACAAACAAACAAAATAATGTGGGAAGCAATTCCATTCATAGTAGCTCCAAAAAGGAAAGAAAAATGCATAAATTTAACAAAAAATTGTAAGTCAATCAGAACCACAAAACATTGCTGAAATTAAATAATATTTAAATGAATGGAGAAACATTCCATGTTCCTAAATTGGAAGACACAATATTATCAAGAAGACTATTTTCATATTTAATTTTAATTTTTTCCCCTTCCCACAAAAATTCAGCAGTCTCCTCAGTCTCCTTGTAAAATCTGCCAAGTTGATGCTCATATTTATGTAGAAATCTAGTGCACTTAGAATAGCAAAAAACAATATTGTTAAAGAAGAGCAAAGCTGGAGGACTTAAACGTCTTGATTTCAAAACTTACTATGAAACTATAGCAATTAATGTAGTTTATGGTAGTGGCATAAAGAGAGACATATAGATCAATGTAAGAGAATTGAGATCCAGAAATAAATCATTGCTTTTATTGATTTTTCTACAAATGTTTCAAAATAATGAACTGTGGAAAATAGTCTGTTCAACAAATTGTGTTCACATTAAAACAGACCGAATTTATACTTTTAACCCGTATCATAATAAATAATGAAACACAGACCTAAAACATACATGAGACAATACAGTAGAACATTTTGTGATCATAAATTAGGCTACAAGCTCTAACATATGACATCAAAAGCATGTTCCATCAAAAATAATAAATTTGAAATTATCAAAATAAATATTATTCAAAAGACTCCCTTAAGAAAATGAAAAGACAGGCCACGTTGGGGAAAAGTATTTTCAAATAATATCTGATAAAGAAATTAATCAGAATGTATAAAGAATTTCATAACATTGAAACTATGAAAACAACTCAGTTTTAAAATAGGAAAATCTTAAATAGATATGTTACCAAAAAATAGCTAATAAACACATTAAAACATTCAACATTTTTAGAGAAATGCAAATTAAAACTCCAATGAGCTGTCACTATATGCCGCTACATGGCTATAATCAGAGACAGGTAATGTGTTTTCAAGGATGTAGAGAAGTCAGGACTATGATATATTATTGGTGAGAATATAAAATGGTGTAGTTGCTTTGGGAAACATTTTGGCAAGTTTTTAAATGTTAAACATAAATTTACCATTTGACACAACAGTTACACTACTAGGAATTTACTCAAAAGTAAAAAACCATACTCACACAGGAATGTGAACAGTATTTATAACAGCATTTTTATATCCAAAAACTGGAAAAAAATCCAGATGCCAAATAAAAAATGAATGAAAGAATGGATAAACAACAGTGGTATATCCATATAAGGATATACTTTTCAGCAACAAAAAGCAACAACTGATGCCTCCAGTTTTGTTCTTTTGCTTAGGATTGTCCAAAGCTCCTTTTTGGCATCACACTACCTGACTTTAAACTACAGTATAAGACTACAGTAACCAAAATAGCATGGTACTGGTATAAAACAGGCACATAGACCAAAGAAACAGAATAAAGAACTCAGAAATAAAACTGCACATCTGCAACTATCTGATCTTCTACAAACCTGACAAAAACAAGCAATGGTGAAAGGATTTCCTATTTAACAAATGGTGCTGAGAGAACTGCTTATCCATATGCAGAAAATTGAAACGGGACCCCTTTCCTACACCTATACAAAAAATTAACTCAATATGTATTAAAGACTTAAATGTAAAGCCCCAAACTATAACAACCCTAGATGAAAATCTAGGCAATATTATTCAGGACATAAGCATGGGCAAAGATTTTATGGTGAAATCTCCAGAAGCAATTGCAGCAAAAGCAAACATTGACAAATAGGATCTAATTAAGCTGAAAAACTTCTTCACAGCACAAGAAACTATCATCAGAGTGAATGGAGAACCTATAGAATGGGAGAAAAGCTTTGCTGTCTATCTGACAAAGGTGTAATATCCAGAATCTACAAGGAACTTACGCAAATTTACAAGAAAGAAACAACCCCATTAAAAAGAGGGGAAAAAACATGAATAGACAATTTTCAAGAAAAGATATATATATGGCCAACAAACATACGGAAAAAAAGGTCAATGCCACTGATTATTACAACAAGGCAAATCAAAACCACAGTGAGATACCAGTTTGTGCCAGTCAGAATGACGATTGTTAAAATGTCAAGAAACAAGACTACACTTTCAGGGATCATTTCTATAGTTTGTTACTAGAGAAGCTTCTCTGAACGTGTAGAGAGCACCAGAACACATAGACACAGGGAGGGGAATATCACACACTGGGGCCTATCGGGGGTGGGGGGCTAGGGGAGGGATAGCATTAGGAGAAATACTTAATGTAGGTGACAGGCTGATGGGTGCAGAAAACCACATGGCACATGTATACCCATGTAATAAAACTGCATGTTCTGCACATGTACCCCAGAACTTAATGTATAATAAAAAATAAAAATAAAGAGCATGCTTACAAAATTAAGACTGAATTTCAGAAAGGTCCTCCATCATTATTTTAGTTGAAGGAATTCATTAGGCTCTCTTTCCTTAAAACATATCATCAAGTATGATATGGAGGGTACTTTTTTTAAAAAGGGGGGGAGAAGGGATAAAAGGAGAGGAGGAAATAAGATTTACAAAAAGTGAAGTTGGAAGGAGAATCGAGGGGAAGAAAAGAGGATGAGAGAAGAGGACAGAAAGGGAAACAGGAAGAGGAAGGGGGCATAGGGGGAAAAGAAGTAAAAAGCATGCCTATGAATGGTTAGCCCTGTCCTGTATTTAATCCTGTATAGTAAATACAGGATTAAAAAGATTAAGTATTGCTTCTCAGCCTTTGGCTAAGATAAAGTATAAAACCTGAAGTAGCTGCAAAAGGGAAACAATAGTTGAAACTGTTCCTGTGCAAAATGTTTTGTTTTAAATAATGTTTTGTTTTAAATAAATGTTTTGTTTTAAATAAAGGAGTTTAAGTCAAAATGTCAAGAGACAACAGATGCTGGTGAGGTTGCAGAGAAATAGGAATTCTTTTACACTATTGGTGGGAATGTCAGTTAGTTCAACCATTGTAGAAGACAGTGTGGTGATTCCTCAAAGATTTAGAACCAGAAATACCATGTGACCCAGCAATTCCATTACCAGGTCTATACCCAAAGGAATAGAAATCATTCTATAATAAAGATACATGCACACATGTTCACTGCAGCACAATTCACAATAGCAAAGACATGGAATCAACCCAAATGCCCATCAATGATAGACTGGATAAAGAAAATGTGGTACATGTACATGATAGAATACTATGGAGCCATAAAAAGGAGTGAGATCATGTCCTTTGCAGGGACGTGGATGAAGCTGGAAGCCATTATCCTCAGCAAACAAACACAGGAACAGAAAACCAAACACTACAGGTTCTTATTTATAAGCAGTAGCTGAACAATGAGAACACCTGGAAACAGGGAGGGGAATAACACACACTGGGACCTGTTGAGAGAGTGCACCAGGGAGGAGCATTAGGAAAAAGAGCTGATGTATGCTGGACTTAATACGTAGGTGATGGGTTGATAGGTGGCAGCAAACCTCAAGGCGCTCGTTTACCTAAGCAACAAACCTGCACATCCTGCATATATGCCCGGGACTTTAAAATAAAATAAAATAAAACAAAACAATTCAAAAGAAGAACAACAACTGATACATTCTGCAGCATAAATAAACCTCAAAATTGGGCAAAATGAAAGAAGTCAGATGCAAAAAACGATACATTGTTTAAATCAAATTATTTACATTGTTCAAAAAAGGCAAATTTACAGTGATGGAAAGAAAGATCAAAGGCAGTATAAGGTGGAGGGTGTGTGGGAGGGTAGATTCATTATTGCCAGGCAAAGTTTTAGGGTAACTGAAGTGTTCTAACGTTGGGTTGTGGTGAACAATTGTACAATTTTGATAAAAATAAAGATAATAGGGGAGAAGTCGGTTCCTTTATTGAGGCACCTCACTAAGGAGGTGATAATAGAGTTAGGACCTGTAGGATGGGAAGGATACAAGCTACCTGAGAGTATGGAGGCAAGGATTCAAGCTGTCAAATAACCTGGGTTAGCTTCCCAAGTAAAGACAAAGATCCTGAGAAGGTTTTAGAACAGCAAAAGAAAGAAGATACCAGAGAATGCACTTCTGATCACTGGGGGGTCTCTGGTAGGGAACTTTGTCTCTAACTCATTAGGCAGCCTTTTATTAACTGCCTCTAGCAAGGGGCTTTATAGGCAGGCACATGGCAACATATTCAGAGGGACTGAAATTTGTTTAATTATTTGTTTTGCCAACTTGAAATTCTGAATACTTTTATCTTTGAACTTGGATTTTGTAAGTGAAACCCAAAGGGGTGATGGAGAATTCATGTTGGTAGAGAGATAAGCATAATATGATCTTCTACCATTATTAATTACCATCCATTTACCCACAATGCTTTCAGTGACCCGTGAGCACATAATTCCAGTGGAACCAGAATGCTTGGGAGTTCAGTGAGAGTCAAAATGAGTAGTATTCAGAGTAAGAGGGTTATGCCTGTGTCTGAACATGGAGGATGGGAATGCCGACAGCTCGACAGCCCTGAGACGGCACACTTTCGATTTGAAACACAACTTTCTTTGAATGCAGAAAGAAGGCAAAGATGTTCTAAGAAACACAAACAATTAAGAAATGATATCATAAACTTTCTTACTCATGTTACTTTCCTGTATTAGCCAGTGAATTACACTGAAAATGATAGAGAAGGAAAGGCAAAGACAGGACGATCCTTTCCTATCTTTGCCTTTCTGTGGAGCGTTGGTAGTGAGTGGATACAGCACAAAGTAAGACAGTTGAGTTAGTTTCTTGCAGAATTTTCACTCTTCTGGTAATAACAAAATACATATGCATACATGAGCTACAAAATAGAAATCGTGTAATTTCCTTGATCCCATAACCGAACGAAATGTTCTTATATTTGCATTTTGAAACTGACATTATACAACGTAAAGACGAACAGCAAACTTTATGGCAATAAAGTAAAATTTTACTTTTTCTTTACTTAGAATAACATTAGTTAGCAAATTTAAAAATGTCACAAATTTAAAGTTTGTAGAAAATGAGAATAAAGCTTACGATTTTGGTATCTTTATTGTCACATTTTACCATACATTACTAATAAAAAAATTCCATGATTTTTATTTTGCATTGAGCCTTGCAAACTAAATGGCTAGTTCTAATTGCTGAGAGATTTTATCAAACTTACTATTCTGAGGAGGTTAGAGGTTTAAAAACTCTACCTTGCTCAGATGTTACACTTTTCCCTGGTTTAGGTGTATGATCAGAGGTGAGATTTGCATGTGTGAGTTATTATGAGACAGTATTTAATTCCTTAGGTTTATATTGTGCCTTCAACTTGAAAAGCTAAATCTAGGCTTGCAAATTTGGCCAATAAATAATTGTTATTGTTCTGTCTTTGCTGTGAAATTGACTAAGACTTTTGAGAGCAGCCTTCTGGGTTATCAAACCAAACTGCTGCTTGCTCACTCCCACATCCCAGTTATTTTGGTATAAGCATATATGGCAGATTTTCACTGAAAAAATACAACAATACAGTCATTCGTCAGTAGGCATAAGGGATTGTTTCCATGACCCCCACACATAAAATCTGCAGATGTTCAGGTCTCATATAAAACAGTGTAATATTTGCGCATAACCTATGCATATCCTCCTGCATACTTTAAATCATCTCTAGATTTCCGTAAACACTACGGAAATAGTTGTATTTTCAAATTTGTATTATTTGTATGGTATTATTTTATTGTCATATTTTTATTTCTTTCCAAATATTTTTGATTCACAGTTTATTGAATTCATGGATGTGGAACCTGCAAATGTGGAGGACAGATTGTATTGCTTATTGAAACTTTGAGTTCTTTATATTTACTAGATTATGGATTTTCTTTCTTTCTTTCTTTCTTCTTTTTTTTTTTGCATGTCAGAGGTTATTTTCTTAAATTATTTTTCTCTTTTTTAACTTGTATTTCAGATTCAGGATGCATATGTGCAAGTTGGTACCTGAGTATATTGCATGATATCGAGGTCTGTGGTATAAATAATCCCATCACCAGGTACTGGGAATAGTGTCCAACAGTTTTTCAACCTTTAACTTCACCTCTCTTCTCCTGCCACTATAGTAGTCCCTCATCTTTATGTCCATGAATACTCAATGTTTAGCTCCCATTTATAAGTGAGAACATACTGTATTTGGATTTCTGTTCCTGTGTTAATTTGCTTAGGAAAATGACCTCTAACTACATCTCTGTTGCTGGAAAGGTCAGCATTTCATTCATTTTTATGGCTGCATAGTATTTCATGGTGTTTGGGCAAAAGACGTGAACAGACACTTCTCAAAAGAAGACGCACACATGGCCAAGAGACATGTGAAAAAGCGCTTGTGATGACTAATTATCAGAGAAATTCAAATTAAAACCACGGTGAGATACCATCGCACATCAGTCAGAGTGGCTACTATTAAAAAGTCAATAAACAACGAATGTTGGCCAGGCTGTCGAGAAAAGGGAATGCTTAATTTTTTATTTATCATTCACTGTTGGTGGGAATGCAAATTAGTTCAGCCACTGTGGAAAGCAACTTGGAGATTTCTCAAAGAACTTAAAATGGAACTACCATTCAACCCAGCAATCTCACTACTGGGTATATCCTCAAAGAAAACAAATCATTCTACCAAAAAGACTTGCACTCATATGTTCATCACAGAGCTACTTACAATAGCAAAGAGGTGGAATCAACCTAGGTGCCCATCAATGGTGGATGAAACCAAAACAATTTGGTACATTTACTGGATTGTAGAAGTAAATTATCTTCATCACTACTGGCTACAAAATCACAGAAAACAAGTAAATAAATAAGCAAAATATAAACAACAGTAACAAGACTATTGACGGCGCTGATCAAGCTTATAAAAATTGCCTATTTGTGTCCTGTTTAAAAATTACCACAGCATCACCAGGAGCAGTGGCTCATGCCTGTAATCCTAGCACTTTGGGAGGCCATGGAGGGCAGATTGCCTGAGCTCAGAAGCTTGAGACCAACCTGGGCAACATGGTAAAACTCTGTTTCTACTAAAAATACAAACAAATTACCAGCCGTGATGGCACATGCCTGTAGTCCCAGCTACTTGGGAGACCAAGCACGAGAATTGCTTGGACCTAGGAGGCAGAGGTTGAAGTGAGCTAAGATCATGCCACTGTACTCCAGCCTGGGCAACAGAGTGGGACTCTGTCTCAAAAAAGTAAAAAAAATTAAAATAAAAAAGGAAAAAAAAAAGAAAGAAAAATTACCACATCACTGTAAGAGAAGAAAAAATCAAGCAAAGATTTAGGAAACTCCAGCAAGAGCCAAAAATATATGTATTTTTTTCTCTAAATAAATAGAAGAAGTAATAACTGAAAGACAGCAGTGTGCTGAGCTACCAAAAGACCAAAAGATATTGCTAAATTTGTACATGATATTGCAATGAAAAGGATTACGGCAGCAATGAAACTGTCCAAGGGAACAACTGACTAGGAGGAAAAGTGCTTAAGTCATAGAACATATTGTTTAGTAATCAAAAACACACACAACAAAATAAAATAAAACATAAAAAACACAGCTCAACAGCATAGAGAGTTAAGGAGTCATGAAGGGTTTGAAAATAGCAACCAGATTTAAGAGTTTTTCTTAAAAAAAATCAAAGGATTTTTAGACTTGGGAGGAACAAACCTTCTATCTTACCAGCATTCTTACTCAATTACTTCAGTTGCGGAAGATCCTAGTATTCCGAGATCCAATACAGATGTGGTTGATTTAATACCTCCCTCACTAACATAGCTTTCCTATTTTCATTCCTTCAACAGAATTACCAGGGCCCATTACTTTAACCGTTATCTTGCTAAAACTCTCTAATTTATTTACTATTTTTATTTTGTCTCCTCTGAAATGCAACTTACCAATCCTAGATAAATCCAGCTACCTGACTTCTTCATATCTGTGATAGATATTATAATGTTTAATGTATGATAAAACTGTAGACATAAGTGCTATAATAAATCTGTATAACTCCAATTGTTTTTGTCACTTAGATTTCTTTGTTTCCTTAGGAGTATTTTTTTCTAATATTCCACGAAGGTAGTCTCAGTCAGTTTTTTTATCTGCATCTTCTAGTTTCCTGATTAAACTGTCAAAGAAAAAACAGGTCAGAGAGAGTTAAACAGTCTAGGAAAACTTGATTTAAGCCTGCTAAAATAGAGGAGAGAATTGAAGTTAACTCTGCAGAAACAAAAGGCATGAGGGTCGTTAAGCATTGGGATGAGGTAGAGGAAAATACTGAAGAACATCAGGCACGAGATTCGTGAATGTGATCGGGCCATCTGATTTGCTAAATGGTGTTCCTTGAAGCTAGGCTCCTACCTTTTCACAGAGAATGAGAAACTGGGGCAAAGTGGTGGCTCCCAGGTTCTTGAGAAAGACTTTCCTAGTATGTAAAACTGGCAAGAGGCTTGGAGAAGCCTTCCGTCCCAAAGAGGTAAGAGAAAGAATTTAGAATAAAAAGTTTTTTCTAGTAAATGCCCAGAGAAAATGGAGGTCCAGACACATAGGAAGAAATCTGCCTAAAGATTGGTCAAGCTGAGGGAAAATATAAAGCCTTCTTGGACATCCTCACCTGCCCCCACTTAGCTAATTACTTCTACTTCACATTAGTCTTTCATTAGACCTATGGGTTAACCTGTCTTTCTTCCCTGGAAGGTGCTTTTCCTCATTTCTGCACACGTCCGTCCAATCTAAGCTCCTTTCTCTGTGTTTTGCATTTTATTTCCTTGATTTGCTTGGTAATATCCATTAATTTTCCTTGTAGTCTCTTATATTTTCAACTTCGTCTCTGTTTGCTCCTTCTTATTAGCATCAAATCGTTTTCAAAACAATAACAAAACAGCCAAATCCCATTTATTACACCATTCTGTTATTCAGCTTCTCTTTAGAGCCAATTTTATTGAAATATTTTATGAACCACAGTCCTCTAGTCTTAATTTCCTACTTCTATACCCACCCATACTTTTTCTCTGCATCACTTATATAAACCTTATTTTATAATAAAAAGCAATGGCCCTTTTGTTTCCCCTATTATATTTGATATTTCAATATCATTTTGAGGCACTGAATACACCATTTGCTTACTTATTTACTTAACTACTATAATACTGTAATTTTCTCATTTTACACTTGAGGATCAGACACTTTTTGTTTTTTCCACAGGTTTTACTCTGCCTTTTCCCAAATGCTCATGTAAGAACCATGTCCTTAATGCTATTGTTTTCTTCTCCTCTACTTACACTCTCTAGCATGTTGCATTCATGCCTTTTATCATTCATGGGCTAATAGATTCTAACTATATATTTACTCGCATATCTTTCTCCTCAGTTTTGGACCATACGAAAAAATTATCTCACTATGGACATACATGTGGCATAAAACTAACCCATTTAATACTGAACTCATAACCTTTGCCCTTCCACCTTCAAAACTGTCCTTCCATTTCTCTCCATTGTTGTTTAGATGACATTTATCTAACAGAAATCTGAGAGTCAAGGATTTACATCATCCTTGACTCCTTTCTCCTTTACTTATTTCACCTCAAATACCAAGGCATGTCGTTTCTAAATGCTCTACTCCCTTAAATCTGTGAATTTTTCTCTATTTTAGTGGTTGATTTTCTCCTTTAGGTGCATCTAGATTACTGTAATAGCCTGTCTGTATTTAACTTTGTCCCCTTCTTGGAAATTATTTATCTAGCACTATGTAATCTGGCTATTTTATTTACTTCAAAACTTTTGATACAGTGTTTCTTATTTCAGAAAATTTTTGAAATAGTTAAGCAACTACTACTACTTACCACTTCAGGCAAATGCTCCTTAATCAACACCAACTTTTGTACTAGATTTGTATCTGTCTTAATTGCCTTTTAGTTCTTCAGACACTAAATGTCTCAAACCCTTGAGTTTTGGTATTTTCCTTTTCTTCTGCCTGAAATACACTCTCTACTCCCTCCTTTACACCACCTCTCACTGGGTCTATTAGTTAGCTGTGCTGCAGTAGCAAACGTTCAACAACAGATATATTTTTAACTCACTCATTTTGCATGCTGCCTTTATGGGTCAGTTACTATGACTTTACTAAAGTGTGAAGTAATTTAATCATTATTGTTTTTTCCTACAACTTTATTTAAAAATTCATTTTCAGGCATTTTTGTCTTGATAGAATTTTTTATCTTTTTGTCAGTACCTCGAAGAGTATGTTAGGATCAGTATGAAATGTTGAACTTAATGAACATACTAGTATTCAGGCTAACCTTGATGTCTATTACATAGATTTAATATATAATACATATATATTTACAGAATGTTTCTATTTTTACTTTTTTTGCATTACAGGTTATAATTTTCATTAAGAAAAAGAAAAGCTGAAGGTAGATCAGCATATAAAAATTATCTCTTTTTGCAGAATTGAAAGTAGTACCTCTATTAACTTTTAAAAGGTTACAATAAGTATATTTCCTTCTAATAGGTCAAAAGAAATCCAGGACACCTAAAATAAAGACTTGATTAAGTATGTTTTAAATTACTTCTTTTTATTATTATTTTATTGCATTCCCAAGGACACAGTGTAAAGTGAATTGAAGTGAAAAAAATTAGAGTGATCAATATCATCATAACCCAAATTACTTTGAATCATTTGCTCATCTCTAACTATTATGAGCAACTTGAGTTGACATTTTCTATATCAATTAACATTATACTGAATATACTTCAATTTAATTTTCTCTAAATAACTTTTTTATATGCTACATGGAACAAGATCTTGCTAAGTACCCTTCATTTCCAGTTTATATGCTTCAGTTGAAAGATAATTTGATTGCTTTTCTTTTGTGTCAGGGTCTTATTATAAGTTTTTCACATAAATATGAAACTCAAAATTGAGTTTATAATTCCCTGTGTAGAATGACTTGGACTAACAATGTGATTTTTTTAGTGAATATGAATATTTACCTCTCTTATAAGACATAAAAGGAAAAGAAGCACTGAAAGTAAAAAATTCGACTTGCAGGTAACCATCCTAAGATCTGCGCCATCCCCCAAAACTTAGTGAAAACTTTTTAGTGTCAGCCTCAATTTACTCTCTTGGACTATTCTAGTAGATGGATAAACTATTTCTCTACATCTAGACGTGCTACTTTTCAATTGATTTCTTACAGTTGGAGTGATATTTCTGACTTATAATGTGATATTATCCCTTCATTAAAACTATTCATGGTTTCTTATCACAAACCTGTAAGCTTTTCAGTCTCCAAATCCCTACATCATCACTCGTGCTATATTGCATTATTTGCTCTTACATCAAAATGTCTTGATTTCTACTCCTCCACACAGCATCTTCTTTATATCAGGAATGACTTTTATGTATATATTTTTTAACTGGTGATACTTTCTGTCTTCTTTTATGACTCAGTCTCTTGAATTGTTACGTGCCTTCTTTCATCATGATTTTTATAGCTTATCAACGTATATTTATTTTTGAAAACTACATGGTGTTAGATAATATGTCTTTTCTTTCTTTTTTTTTTTGAGACAGAGTCTCATTCTGTCACCCAGGCAGATCGCAGTGGCGCAATCTCAGCTCACTGCAGCCTCTGCCTCCTGGGTTCATGTGATTCTCCTGCCTCAGCCTCCCGAGTAGCTGGGATTACAGGCACACACCACCACGCCCAGCTAATTTTCTGCGTATTTTTAGTAGAGACGGGATTTCACTATTTTGGCCAGGCTGGTCTCAAACTCCTGACCTCGTGATCCACCCGCCTCAGCCTCCCAAAGTGCTGGAATTACAGGCATGAGCCACCGCGCCCAGCGATAATATGTCAAGTCTTGGATAAATAATAACAGATGTGGTCACTCCAAACTTGTTATGAAATACAATAATCAAGAAATGCATCATAGAAATATAAGTAGATAACCGGTGAATAGTGTTATAAAATAAGAGGAAAGTGGAATCATGATACAATATAAATTAGGGAAATTATCAAGGCACTGAGGTCAGGAAAGCCTTTCCAGGAAAATAATAATTAAACTAAAAACTAAAAGATGCGTAGGAGTTGTCTATGTAAAAGAAGCAGCAGAGACCATTCTAGCAGAACTAGCATATGCAGAGGCCATCTGCTAGAATTTTACTTGGGAGATAAGAGATTTTGAAATTGAGCAAATACAACCAGAGGGAACAAGCATGAAAGGCTACAGCATTTGTGGGATCCAGACCAGTTGATAGATTTGAGGAGTTAAATGTTTATCTTAAGAACAATGAGACAATGTTAACGTATTTTAGGTAGATTAATAAATAAGGAGAGTTGCTTTTTGTTTGATTTTTCATGATGGTATTCAGAGAACTAATTGTAGGAGACAAAGAATGAGTCAGTGGTTTTGATTTGAAATGCTTCACACTAGAGGGGCATTTTGGAAATTTGTAAAGGCAGTTTACACAATGATTGGGGTTCACCAGTAAAAGTTAGTGAATGAGAGTGGCAGTGTTAGATCACAGAGATCAGTTCTATACAGGAAAATATTGTCCTTCCAGAAATTGACATACTTTGAACAATGTGTTTTTATTTATCTAGGTAAGAGCACGAGTGTATTTTACATAAAGCCAAAAGTGTTTTTTTGTGTAGTTTTAATACACCAAATATTATGGGCAAATTGTTTTGATATCACTTAATTTTACATAAATGTAACTCTGGTGTAAATCAAGGAGAGTTTTTGTATTTTGCTGTATTCAAAATAAAACAAGAATTAATCATGATTGTAAAAAATTTTATTGCTGACAGCAGTACATTAATGATGTCAATACACATGCTAATGATACACCAACAAAACATACCTGTATAAATGTGCTTTTATATCTGTTACATTTATTATAATTCTAAATACATATTAATATTCTACTTTAGTAATTATTTCACAAGGTAAAACAAATTGAAAAGTATCAACAATACTCAATTGAACATTGAAATTGAGTTGCTTAATATTGTTAATAAATTAACTATTACCCTGTGGCGACAGTTTTGTTTTTCTGTTGAAGCAGACATCTTTGGTATTAAAGAGGTTGCCAGGAAACACTGCTAGTAAACTGAAAAAGATATATCACATTTTACAGAATAAATGTGAAGTTTGTATTAAATTTAAAGTTTGTAATATTGTCAATGTGATGTTGATAATGTCTTTTATTTAGTATTTAACCTCCCATTTTTGTTTTTACTTCACAGTACAAATTATTAAAAACTAAGAAAACCACACACTACCATGAAAATAATAAAACCATTCCTGTAAGAGGCTATGAGGCCGGGTGCGGTGGTTCACGCCTGTAATCCCAGCGCTTTGGGAGGCCAAGGTGGATGGATCATGAGGTCAAGAGATCGAGACCACCCTGGCCAACATGGTGAAACCCCGTCTCTACTAAAAGTACAAAAATTAGCTGGGCACGGTGGCACACGACTGTAGTCCCAGCTATTTGAGAGACTGAGCCAGGAGAATCGCTTGAACCCAGCTACTCAAGAAGCCGAGGGAGGAGAATCGCTTGAACCCGGGAAGTGGAGTTTGCAGTGAGCCTAGATGGCGCCTCTGCACTCCAGCCTGGTGACAGAGTGAGACTCTGTCTGGAAAAAAAAAAAAAAAAAGAAACTATGAGTATAAAGGGATAAAGGGCCAAAAAAAAAAAAATTCTAAATAAAGTTGCCACTGGCGATATCACTCTTCCAAAAAAAAAAAACAAAATCATGAAGTGAAAATGTTACAAATCGGCTGTATAATTAAAAGCAATCAAGAAAAATTTCCACTGCCAGTGAGTAAAGAACAAATCCATTTGCAAATGTCTTGTTATTACATCCATCTTTTTAAAGATGTGTCTTGAAGTCACTTTTCCATATAGCTTCTGTCACATTTTTCTCCTCTCTTTGACAGATAAATTATCTTAAAATGTTGCCCATGCTCTTTGGCTGCCCAGGACCCAGAACTTTTTTCTCTTCTCTTCTCTCTTGTATAGTTACTCATTTAGTCTTCTCATACAGCCTCATGGCTTAAAATACATATGTAAATGTATATGTACATATATGTATTCAGAATCTGACCACTTCTTACTCCACTGCTATCACAGTGGTTTAAGTCACCACAAACTCATACCCTGACAATTTTAGTAGACTCATAATTAGTATTTCTACTTCTACCCTTGCCACCTCGATGCTATAATCTATTCTCAACACAGCAATTATCTGTAAGCTAATGCCCAGACCATGTCACTCTTCTTTCTGTTCATAATCCTCTTCACCTTACTTATAGTAAAGGTCAAGCACAAGATTTTAGCTGAAACTTCAGAAATCCTCTCTGACTTCATCTGGTAGACATCATTCAAACTGTTACTCACGTCGCTGTCTTTGAACTCAGTAGGTCACCTTGAAGCTTTTGGGCTTGACTTTTTTTTCCTCCTGAGGTATCCTTCCTTTAGATACTTCCTTTTAGATAATCCCTCCCTCTTCTCTTTTCAAAGCTTCGGTCAGTTGTTCTGTCTGCTGTGACTCGCCTTGTGTCTTCTGTCTTCCTCATCTTTTTAATTTTTCTCGATAGGACATAAATTCTGAAGTGTCATGTAATTTATTTACTCTGATGGAAAGTAAGCTCAATGAGGAGAACAAATGTATCTATTTTATTTCTTACATTAGTTTTAGCTAACAGACAATAATTGTTCTATATTTAATAAATAGATAACAAAAAACAATAAAGCAATTCATGTTAAAACTAATTACTTATGTAAAGTTCTTATGGTAGGAAAAATAATTATGAGTAGTATATTCAACATTACCATCAATAAGTAAAAATATTTGTTAATATTTGTATCTTAAAATATTTTCTTAAAAAGTATTTGTTTTCCATTACAGCTCAGAGAACATCAGTTGTAGGCAATTCATAGCATATGTTTATAGTCAGTATTGAGAAAGAAAAAAGAAAAGAGCATCAGGCATTTTAGAAATTTCCTGTGTTGTTTATAGACCAATATTTAGGTGTCAAAAATCTCAGAGAAGAACTTTACAAATCAATAGAGTGTTTCAATGGAATTAAAAAGAATAGCTTGGTTAATAGGTCATTCCTCAACTGTGTAGTAACAAGATGAATTTAAATATATTATCCCACATAGAAAAGAATTATCTGAAGAAAATCATTTTAATAGGCTTTATACTCATCAGTTTTGTGTGGCTATCACAGAATACCACAGAATGGATAAGTTACAAAGGACAGAAATTGATTTCTCACAATTCTGGAGGCTGAGAAAAACAAAATCAAGGGACAGACAGATTAAACACTGTTCTTCTGCTTCCAAGATGGCACCTTGAACCCTGCATCTTCCACGAGAGGAGGAATGCTATGTCCTCACATGGCAGAAGAGAAGACCCACTCCTGGAAGCCCCTTTCCCTTTGTATGGCGGTATTAATCTATTAATTAAGGCAGAGTCCTTGTGACCTAAACACCTCTCAGAAGGCCCCATCTCCTATCACTGTTGCACTGGAATTTAAGTTTTTAACACATACATTTCAGGGAACACATCCAGACCATAGTGAACTTTATTCTCTTTTTTGAGATATTGTAAATATTTTAATAAATCAGTTAAATTATATCCATTAAAATAGTAATGATTATACCCTTCAGATATCTTTGTAAAACTAGATGTTTTCCCCATATATTGCAATAAAATAAATAGTATGTATTCAAAATGAAGAAACGATCATTAGACCTGTCAATACAAAAGTTAACTTTGTTAGAATTTTTAGTATGTATATTTAGCAAAATCAACTAAAATTAAGATTAAAGACACCAGTTGAGAAAGATATTATTCAATTTTGGGATGACTTTATTTTTAAAATACTTTTAAGTGTCTATAAACTTACAATAGTGATTGATAGACTGATCCATTTAAAAATATATGTGCATGTGGAGACTTCTCATTTCAGCTCCAAGATGCGAAGAGCTCCAATATACAAAGATCACTACTCTTGCTCTCATTACAAGACAAAACCTCAACAAGTGGAGAGACAACTCTTCTTGGATGCATATGCAAATTAAAACACAGGGCAACCTGCTATATTAAAAACTGCTGAAGCAGGTGGATACAGAGAAATATACCTTATGGGGAGCAGAAGCTCACTGCTATAGCCAATGCTGGCCTACTGAATGAAATGGCGGCTCACAAGTGAGAGAACTGCAAGACACAGATTCCATGTAAGAGAGGATGTCTAGTCAAATCCAAAGACAACAGGGGACATACAAGCAAAAACAATAGAGGAAATTTAAGTCTCTGATATTTACAATTACAACAAACATGAAGGACTGCTTAACTCAGCCAGATAAACATAAAATCTTACACTAAATGCATATTTACTTCAGTCCCTATTACCCAATACATCATGTATGGCTTGCAACAAAAAAATGACCAAGTATCCTGAAAGGTAAGATAACAAGACAATCTGAAGACACACAGCAAGCATTAGAGGCAAAATCAAATAAGGCATAGATTTTAGAATTATCAGACTGGGATTTTAAAATATAATATGCTAAAAGCCCTGATGGAAAATGTGGGCAATATACAAGAAAAGATGGGTAGTACATGAAAAGAGATGGCAACTTTAAGAAAAAATATCAAAGAGAAATTTAAAAATTAAAAACTGTAACATATAAAGAATACTTTGATGAGCATACAAACAGAGTAGACACAGTTGAAAGAAAAATCAGTGAGCTTGAAGATAAGTCGAAAACTTCTCAACTGAATGCAAAGAGAATAAAGAATAAAAATTTGGAACAGAATATCCAAAAAGAGACAACTACAAAAGTTGTAACATACATACACATGATGTAATTACACAAAATATTTGAAAAAAAATAGCTAGAAATTTTCCAAAATTGCTTACAGGCACTAAACTGCACACCCATGAAGGTCAGAAGTCAGAAAATACCAAGCAGAATACATACCAAAATAAAAATCTCTACCTAGACATATCAAAATTTACAGAAAATAAAAGTCAAAGAGATAATCTTTAAAGAAGACAGAGGGCTGGGCACGGTGGCTCAAGCCTGTAATCCCCCACTTTGGGAGGCCGAGACGGGCAGATCATGAGGTCAGGAGATCGAGACCATCCTGGCTAACACGGTGAAACCCTGTCTCTACTAAAAAAAAATACAAAAAACTAGCCGGGCGAGGTGGCAGGCGCCTGTAGTCCCAGCTACTCAGGAGGCTGAGGCAGAAGAATGGCGTGAACCCAGGAGGCGGAGCTTGCAGTGAGCTGAGATCAGGCCACTACACTCCAGCCTGGGCGACAGAGCCAGAAGGGAAAACAAATCACCAATGAAGCCTCTTACCTTTTTTCCAGAAACCTTTACAGGATTAAGCATGAAAATTGCAGTAGAATTCTTTTCAGAAATCATGCAAAGAAGAGAATAGAGTAAAATATTTAAAGAGTTGGGTTAAATATTTAAAAAAGTAAAATATTTAAAAAAGCACCAATCTACTATATTACTGTATCCAGCAAAAGCATCTTTCAAAAATGAAGGAGAAATAAATATTTTTTCAGGTAAATAAAACTATAGGTAATTTGTCACCAGTGGATGTGCCTTGTAAGAAATAAGAAAATAATATTTTCTTTTTTTTTCGAGACAGAATGTCACCCAGGCTGGAGTGCAGTAGTGTAACCTCGGCTCATTGCAACCTCTGCCTCCAGGTTCAAGCAATTATCCTGTCTCAACCTCCTGAGTAACTGAGATTACAGATGTGTGCCACCATGTCTGGCAAATTTTTTAAATTTTTAGTAGAGACAGGGTTTCTCCATGTTGGCCAGGCTGGTCTTGAACTTCTGACCTCAGGTGATCTGCCTGCCTCAGCCTTCCAAAGTGCTGGGATTACAGCTGTGAGCCACCACACCCGGTCAAGATTTTTTTTAAAAGACATGGATGGAAATTCATGTAAGCCAGAAACTTATAAAGAAAGGATGGACTTTAAATAGGTAATAAATAAAACTGTAGTAAAATATTTTATTTTTTTCCTTAACAGATCTAATAGATAACTGCTGGCTTGCAATATTGAATAATTTTTATATATGAATAAGTAAAATTAATAAAAGCCAGCCATGTAATACTCTGGTAGAAGACACTTTGACCACATGTGAAGTGGAACAGTGCTTTTTGAAAGTAGACTTAGATTAGTGTAAATTAATACTACAAACCCTAGGGCAACCACAATATTTTTTTTTAAATGAACTACTTGATATATCAAGAGAGGAGAACAAATGATATCATATAAAATGCTCAACAAAAACCAGAGAAAATAGAAAAATGAGATTAATAAAGGATAAGTGTAATGAATAGAAAACATTTATAAATATGGTAGATAATAATTCAACTATATTGATAATCACTTCATTTATTTATTTATTTATTTTTCGTTTGAGGAGGTTTATTTGTCAAAGTTAAGGTGGTGTTGTCAGGAGTCAGATCTAATGCCTTTCTCCAAAGATGATTTTCAGGACTCCAAATTTATAGGGGAAAGGGTGGTGTATTGAGAAGTACACAGTTTTCATGTAAGAGAGGTGCTAGGGAAAAGCAGTTCTTCATGCCTTTGTCTTGCTCAGTGAATCTGCATTTTTTTTCATGTTCAAATATAGGTCAAAATAATTTTTTTATTATAGTTTAAGTTCTAGGGTACACACAACGTGCAGGTTTGTTACATATGTATACATGCTGAATGTGCTCGATCTCGTCTGATAATCACTTTAAATGTGAATGTTCTGTATACACCAATTGAAAGATTGAGACTGACCACAGAGTGATCAAAGACCCAAATAGATAGTGTATATACAATTTTTAAAATAAGTACACAGATAGATGTAAAGCAAAGGGATGGAGAAAAATACACCATGACTACACACAATAAAATAAAGCTGTTGTAGCTACATCCTTGAGCATCCCTAATCCCAAGATTCAAAATCTGAAACACTCCCAAATCTGAAATTTTTGAAAGCAAACATGATGTCGGAAGTAAAATGTTCCACACTTGACCTCATGTGATGGGCCACAATTAAAACTTTTTTTCTTTGACAAAATAATTTAAAATGTTATCTAAAATTACCTTAGGCTATGTGTATGAAGTTTATACAAAGTATAAAATGAGTTTCACATTTAGACTTGGTTGTCATTCCCAATATATCTCATTATGTATATGCAAATATTCCAAAATCCAAAGTCATCTAAAATCCAAAGCACTTCCAGTCCTAAATATTTTGATAAGGTATACTCAACCTATATTTCAGAAAAGGAGACAGCAGAACAAGGACATCATCAGGGATAAAGAAGGGTATTACATAATAATAAAAGGGTCAATTTTCCAAGATGAGTCAATCTATAAAGTGTCTCTAAAAATAAAACATTGAAATAAGTGAAGCAAAAACCAAGAGAATCACAAGGAGAAATAAAAAATCCATCATTATATTTAGAGACTTCAAGATATCTATTAGTAATTGACAGATCCAACAGGTAGAAAATCAGTAAGGATGTAGTTGAAGTAAAAATCAATATCAATCAACTAGCTCTAATTAACATTTACTTCATGCAACTGCAGAATACATTTTCTTGTTAAGGTCACATGAAACATTCACCACAATAGGCCACATCTCGGGTCATAAAACATACCACAGAGAATTAAAAGAATATAAAGAATTTAAGTATGCTCTCAGATGACAATGTAACTAAATGAGAAATCAGTAACTGATGGGTATTTGGAAAATTCAAAAATATTGTAATATTGAACAATACACTTCTACATAACGTGTGAGTCAAAGAAGAAATTTCAAGAAAAATTAAAAGTAGTTTGAACTAAATACAAACAAGAATACAACTTAACATTTGTAGAATTCAGCAAAGGCAATTTTGAAATAAATTTTATAGCATTAAATGCATGTTTAGAAAAGAAGAGAAATCTAAAATTAATAATGTAACCTTACACCTTAATAAACTAGAAAAAGAAGAGCAACATTCACCTCAAGCAGCAGAAGAGAATAAATTGAAATATAATAGCCAAAATAAACTTGAAGCAAGAAAACAGGAGGAAAAATTAATGAAACTAAAAGTTTTTGATTTTATTTTTAATTATTCATTTGTAATTAACACATGACTATACATATTTCAATGCATGTATAATGATCAAATCAGAATAATTGCTACTTCTATTACTTTGAACACTTATTATTTCTTTATACTGTTAACATTCAAACTCTACTCTTCTGGGTATCTTAAAGTGTACACTAGATTATTTTCTACCCTACTGTATAATAGAGAATCAAAAGGTATTATTTTTGTCTAATGGTAACTTTGTATCTTTTATGCAACCTCTCCCAGTCCTTTCTCCCTGCCACAACTGAGCAAATGATATGAATACATGTTTTTCAAAAGAAGACAAACAAATGGTCAACAGACATATTAAAAAATAGTGCTTAACATTAGAGACATGCAAATTAAAACAACAAGGAGGTATCTTCCTATACCAGTCAGAATTAATATTATTAAAATATCAAACAATAACAAACAATGAGGATGTGGAGAAAAGAGAATGCTTATATACTGTTGGTAGAAATATAAATTAGTCTAATCTCTATGGAAAACAATGTGTAGATTTCCCAAAAAACTAAAAATAGAACTACCATTTGATCCAGCAATCCTACTACTAGGTATATACCCAAATAAAAGACATCATTATTTTAAAAAGATACCTGCACTTGTAGGTTTATCACATAACTATTCACAATATCAGAGATATGGAATCAACTTGAGTGTCCATCAATGGATGATTGGATAAATAAAAAGTAGTACACATATATAATGGAATACTATGCAGCCACAAAAACGAATGAAATCATGTCTTTTGCAGTAACATGGAAGGAACTAGAGGCCATTATCTTAAGTAAAACAACTCAGACACAAAAAGACAAATAATATTCTCACTTATAAGTGGGAGCTAAATAATGTGTACACATGGATGTAGCATGTGGAATGACAGACAGTGGAGACTCAGAAGGGAGGGGAAAAGGATGGGAGTGGATAATGAGAAATTATTTAATGGGTACAGTGTATGATATTCAGTTTGACACCCTGAGAGCCTTGACTTCACTATGCCATTTATCCATGTAACAAAATTACGCTTGTATCCCATAAATTTATATAAATAAAGAATAATCTTATAAAAATGATACCAATTATTTACAATCTCTTCCAGAAAATAGAAACAGAACATTTTCTAACTCATTTTATATGACTGGCATTACACCCACACCAAAACCAGATAAATACATTACAAGAAAACTATGGATCAATATCTCTCATGAACATTGATGCTAAATTATGAACAAAATATTAGTAAATCAAACCTAACCATGTTTAAAAATAATCATATGCCATAGCAAAATTGGATTTATATTCATATGCATGGTTGGTTCAACATTCAGAAATCAACATGATTCATGTCAGTAGCTAAAGAAAAATAATCATTATATGATCATATCAATTGATACAGAGCAAGTATTTGACCAAATATAACAACCATTCGTAATTACAACTCTCAGCAGGGTAGGAAAAAAGACATTTTCTTAACATGATAAAGAATATCTGCAAACAAATCTAAAGTAATATATTTAATGAAGATAAACTAGATGTTTTCCCAGCAAGATCAGGAACAAGGCAAAGCTCCTGCCTTACCATTCTTGTTTAACATTATGCTGGACATCCTAGCTAATACAATAAGACCAAAAACATACACATTAGGAAGTAAGAAATAAAACTGTCTTTATTAATAGAAGACATGATTGTCTATATAGAATATTCCAAAGGCATGATCAAAAAGAATCTCCTGGATCTAATAAGCAATTATAACAAGTTTATAAAATACAAAATTAATATACAAGTCAATTACAATCTTACTGGAGTTTAAAATTTAAAGTACCACACCATTTACATTAGCACAAAAAATCAATTACTTAGGAATAAATCTAACAAAATACCTTAAAATATATATGAAAACCCAAAACTCTAATGAAAGTAAGAAAATAAAATCTAAATTAATAGAGAAACAGACCATGTTCTTGGATAGGAAAACTCAATCTTGTTTACATGTCAGTTCTTTTCAAATTGATCTTTAGATTCAGTGAAACGCCAGTCAAAATTTCGGCAAATTACTATTTTTTAACATATTGACATAAAGATTTTAAAATTTTTTTTTAAAAAAACAAAAAACCCAGAATAGCCAACACAGTATTAAAGGAAAAAAAAATTGTTAGAGAATTGACACCACGCAATTTCAAGTCTTACTGTAAAGCTACAGTATTCAGGTCAGTGGGAGTTGATAAAATAATGGACAAATAAATTCGCAGAAAAAAACTGGAGGACAGAAATATATCCACACAAATATAGTCCACTGATTACTGAAAAAGGAGTAAAGACAATTAAATGGAGAGAGTATAATCTTTTAAACAAATACTGATGGAACAACATAACGTCCACTGTGCACGTGCACGTGCGCGCGCGCACGCTCTCTCTCTCTCTCTCTCTCTCACACACACACACACACACTCACAAAGAAATCTAGGACCTGACCTTACTCCTTTCACAAAACGTTAATCAAAATAGGATCATAGACCCTAATGTAAAACACAAAACTATAAAAATTCTAGAAGATAACAGAGGAAACAAAACCTAAGTGACTTGATTTGAGGGTGAGTTTTAGATACAATCCCCAAAGTGCAATCCATTAAAGAAAAATTGGAAAGTTTGACTTTACTCAACTTAAAATTATCTGTTTTGTAAATGAAGCTGTTGAGAAAATACGAAACTATGAGAAGCCACAAACTGGAAGAAAACACAGTTGTTTTTCTATAACTGTAGGAGATTGATTCCATGATCCCCAAGGAAACCAAACTCAATGATGCTCAAGTTCTGTGTATAAAATGACAGGTTCAGCATCTGCAGATGCAGAGGCCAACTGTATTTGCAAAACATATACCTGATAAATGACAACATACAAATATGTTTTGAAACTGATCATCTATCTACAGGTCACATCTGTCAGACTTCCAAAATAATTGCCTAGGGAAGGTCTTATGATTCATGGTTTATATCCTGTCACCAAGTAAGAGTCTTATTGTGAATGAGTCCCTGGAATCTTACTATGAGTTCCTCAAACTGTTGATGTACTGACTAATATATAACCACTGATACTGAAAAGGATACTGATATATTTCTGAATCAACAAGTTTTACTAATTTTCTTGCAGGTAAAACATTTTAGCCCATATATTGTCATCTGAAGCCAATGATTGTAGCCTCTGTATTGTATTCTCAAGTGAAAACAAACAAACAAACAAACCTCTGAAATGAGTCCCCCTCTTTTCTCCTAAAATTTCCTATAAAAGCATTGCAACCTGTAACAGACTTTGGAGCATGCTCAACTTTGTTGCTGTGTCTTCTCAGGTTGATCCTTACATTTGGCTTCCAATAAACCTTTGCCAAATTATTTCTGCTTCAACAACCTTAATTTTGTTGAACAGAATTATACTACTCATTTGCAAGACAAATTTTTTTTATTTCAAAATATTATATTTTACCTTATAATGTTATTTCTGTCTCAAGATTGTTCATATCGCCCCACAAATTTCTCCCTTTCTCTTTTTATCTAAAAATAACTTTAGCCTGTTACTGCTCATCCTAGCACCCACAACTCTGCTGATTCTATTTTTCATTAATTCTTTAATGTAGTGGTACCTAATCTCCTTAGCTCTCTTAAATTTGGACAGATTAATATAGGTAAATGCAAGTACCTGACTAGTGATGTCATGATATTATTTTCACATTTGGGTATATACTATTTTAAATTTCATTCCTTCCTTATTTAGCAGCAGAGGCACTGTATTAATTTATTTTGGAAATCATACTTGTGCATAGGTTATGAAATTTATGAATTGCATGGCAGGTAGTAAAGGAACATTAAAAATATATATTACTAAAATAAGAGACCTTATCTAGTAAGGCTGACGACATTTAGGAGACCATAATTTAGATCTTGTCACTTCTGGGTTTAGAAACCTACAATCCCTCCCCTAACACTTACATAATATGATATGATGTGATATCTTTCTCCTCTTTCACCTTTTCTCATGTCATGTTTGCCGTCTCTAATTATATTCTGTTAACACTGGTCTTCCTTCTGTTAGGTAAATGCTCTCAATGTGTTTCTGCTCTAGAGCTTTGTACTGCTTTCCCCTCAGTTATGAATGTTCTTTCTCCATGACATTTTGGTTTTGTTCTCCTCACAGAAAAGTTCTCTGAATACTCAATATGAAGTTAGGACTTTGTCTCATATAATGTACCTTCTATGTTTTGAATAGTAGATTTTCATAAATATTTAACGAAAAAATGAATGAGTAAGTGATTGAATGAAATGTTTTTTGTGGAAACTGGAGAGAAGGAAGTTGAGGCCCAACAGTAGCCACAATAATTCCTGATGGAGCAGAACGATGATGTGATTAAGATAGGATTTCTGGCAAAGCAGCTTTTAGACTGGATTTTCCAGTACTCTTGGCTATCCTGAGATCCTATTGCTTTTCTTTAATGCATTCAATTTTGTCACAAAGTGGTTAGAATCTTAATTCTTTCTGCTTTTGTCAACTCAGAATTCTCAGGTCTATGTATAATCTTCTGTTTTATGATTTAAAATAGTTACAGGTAATCTGAAGCATGTTTCCTTTATTAATGGAAACAAAACTAGCTGTCAAGATGTAAGCCTGTAAATGAGCATTTCATCAACAGTTACTCTTAATGAAAACATGAAATTGTTGGTTTGACAATAGATCAGAGTCCAATATATTTACAGATAAAAAAGGAAGAGGGGTGGGGATGGAAGAACAATCCAATTATTTCCAGTATGAGAAATAACACAATAATCTTATTGGATGCAAAGTATTTTATCACAAAATTGGTAATTAACACAATATCAAGTTCTGATTTTAATGCAAATTCTCAAAGGCAATATGAATTTAAATGTCTTTTTATAGCATAGACATTGGATAAAAACAAAATAGGGGAGTAAAAGAAGGGAAATAAGAGCTTGTAAAGATAACCATTCAAAACATATTGTTTGAAGAACAAAATTTAAAATGGCAAGATGCCAGTGGAATCATAGATAAACAGGAAAATATATGAGAAAAAAAATTTCAGACAGCTCAAATTTTAAAACCTTGAACAAGGAATAAAATATTCAAAACATAATGCTAAGAGTAGGTCATTTGCCTGTCAACAAATAATAAAATAAATGCTAGATGGATTTAAAAGGTAAGTAAAACCTCGAATATGCTAGTTGAATAGATAAGCAAATGTTTATCTCTTGTTCAATTTTAAATGTTTATATTAAAGTAAATTTAGAAGTTTTAAATAAAACTGATAGCATATAATAAAAATTAAAATAGCCTGTATACCAATAATAATTATATAAGAAAATTGAAGTAGAAATCAGGAGAAATATTTTCACATGTATAAAAATATCAACTTAAATAACCTGACTATATAAAGAACAACAATATTTTAAATGAATAAGAAAAAATACCAATAAAAATGGGCATATGATTTAAATAGTCAAATCTCAGAGACAAAATTTAAATTCATAAAATTTAACTGCACTAATAGTCCAGATAATATGAAATAATAAAACTATGTAACAACATTTTTACATATAAATTCACTATATTAATAAAGAATTATAATGCCCATGATTCTGGAAGATTTTATGAAATGCGTGTTTTTATACTGTACTATTTTTCTTAGCCATTTATGTAAAATATTATGACATTTCTGAAGAAAATTTAACACTATAAATTAAACATTTTAAATTTTATACATTTTAATTTGGTAATTCAACTTGAAAGATTTTCCTAAGGGGAACATTTAGAGATGAGATCAGAATTTTATGTACTATAAAATCTGCTATCCTGTTTTTATGAAGAAAAAAATGAGCCTAAATATTCTTCTCTGAGAAAACTATTAGATAGATAATATTTATTACACAAAGTTGAATATTATTTAGCTGTTATAAGACATATGTTTGAAGAAAATGAGATAAGAAAATGCTTATGATATGTTATTAAGTTAAAAATTCAGTATACAAATTTAATTTTACAACAATAATTTTGCATGCTTGTGCATGTTTGGCACACAGAAAAGGTAGGAAAAAAAGGTCAAAGGAAAGACAATGAATACCAAAGATTCATGGTAGTTTTCATTTGGATGTTACATTCCTGGTCATTTTTTAAAATTCTTTTGCTGACATGTTTTGTATTTTCTAAGCATTCTATCCTATTTTTTTATACTCAGAAAAACAATAAAAGAAGCCATCTAATCACACTTAGCTTGAAGAAAAGAATGAGAGGAGAAAGGGAGAGAAAATATGATAAATCATAAATTTTTAAATAAGCAAACTCTAATATTATAAATAATATTAACAAATCAATAATCAGTCAATTTGCATTTGATAGTGTAGGGGAAATCATTTGCAGGAAAGTTCCATTTTCCTGGTCTCTGTGCCATGTTCTGGTTCCATGCATATGTGAACTTGAATGCTTAAGCAAAAATCAAAGCATTCATTGACAAATACTTCTCCCATATCATTCTGCCCTCTTCCCCATTTTTTAAAGATAGGTAGATGACCAATAAAATCTTCAGGTCTCCTATTCTCTGTCTCTTTAACCTAGAGCTCTCCTGAAATATGTTGATGGCAATTGAGTTCAATGTTCTCTCTTCTTTGGGTCCTGTCCTGGTTCTCCACCTCTCTGGGTTTAAATGTAACTCAAAGAAAAGCCTCACTCCATTAGAAAGAGAGACAGAAACAGGAAAAGAAAGATCGAAGCTCTTAGGAGACCAAATGTCACCACTCAAAAGCATGCAAGTTAGGCCAGCTGTGGTGGCTCATGTCTGTAATCCCAGGGCTTTGGGAGGCTAAGGCAGGAAGATTGTTTGAGCCCAGGAGTTGGAGATCAGCCTGGGCAACATGGTGAGACATGTTGCTACAATAAATTTAATTTGTTTTATTAAGAAACAAACAAACAGAAAAATCTAGTTTAGTGAAAAACCCAAAACTACTGTAGGTATTTTAGTCAGAATTTGATATAGGAGACTATGGGATTATAAAAATCATTGTATGAGCTAGAGAGAAAAAAAAAAAATGTCTTTAGACTGGAACTCCTGAAGTAACATTCAGAACATAGCAGAACTAAACTTCCAAGGAGCTAATGCCACTGGCACAATCAAAAAGGGAAATAAGAAGGCTGGAATTAAAGTAAAATAATATAATAAATAAAATGGTGATTAAACAACAAAAACAACCACTGTTGAGAAATTTTCAAGTGTCTCTTTTTAAAAAGCCCTAGCCTCCTGAGATTTTTCTTGGGCCATAAGAATTACAACTGTAGTCATTTGTCTGGTTAATAGATCAGATATAAAAAACACTAAAACTTTTAGTTCTCTGAGGAAATCAATTGGTTGCAGCTCAGAGTAGATCCCTAGGTTAAGCCCCAGGTTGCCAGAAAGGCTAAAGTGTTATCTCTCTATGTATTTATATTTCAAAAGGGTTGACAGTCCAGAACACTAAGTCATAAAAGTAGAGGGACCAAAGAGGTGGAGTTACAGTTTAACCTCATTCCATTTCCAAGGAGATCCGTTTAGGAAGAGAGGGGACAGCTGCCTCCTCTTCCTTTGTAAGGAGGGACAAATAGTATTTCTTTACCCTTCACCTATGGAGGGTCTAGATACTGGGGTAGGAAAGGTTTTCACTGACTCCATTGCGTCATGCTAGGGGTAAGCAATAGCACAAAGAGGAAACCAGTAAACTTATTATTTAGTGTGACATGTTAATAAGAAATCTGCCTCTAATTCAGAATATATCTTGTGTGTATTCCTTATAAAGATGAATATTTAAAACCCCATAATCACCAATACAGCAATAAACAATTCAAAAATCAAGAATCTAAGACAGCCACAAAACTGGAGACTAGACACTGAAATAGTTTTGATGCAAAACTTTATATCATCACAAGTTCAACTGCCAGAAAAAAAATAATCACAGAAAATTGGACTGTGATTCACTTCCACCACATAAATCTTACATAAGTGCCTCCAATTTGTAGAAACTAATTGCCACATAGAATACTAGCTAACAGGCAGTCTGGAAACACGGTTTTTTTTTGTTGTTGTTGTTGTTGTTCTCTTGTTTTCACATGGCAGAACACATGAGTGAATGCTAATATTTGGTAAACATCTTCAAACCCTTCACACCAGTTCTCCTCTATCATTAAGTTTTATATCCATTCTTAACAAAGCTCTACCCCTGTCCAATCCACTGACACTCAGCATTTGATTACCTAAACACATTGGATGGCCAAGAAAAGACAGTAATATAAAATATATTTTTCTCCAGAAACATTATATACTCTGATTTATCTGTGATGATTTCTTTGCCCTTTTAAAAATATTTTGATTTTTTTTTCCATGTTTCAGTGGCCACAGCTTTGCATAACTTGAGGAGTATGTAGAGAATGCAGTATTATACACAAATATGTAATAAAATTATATTGGTATAAAATAATAAACACTCAAAATATGTTTCTATGTTCCTCAGGATCTGAAAATAATACAAAAGCAGGATGAAGACTTTGGAGCAGTTGTGATATAGGATTGCCTTGTTAACCACTTCAAGTTAAGCATACTCAATGGTTCCTTTGGAAACTGAAAAAAAAATTCTTTCTTTACTCTGCAAAATGCAAATCATGTATGTCTTAATGTATTTACAAACCTTAGAAAAAAATTATATTTAGAAAGTGACCATGTTCCAGGTAAACCCTATATTATATAAAGACATAGCCTTCAATTATGGATACATTATAAAATATTTTCTTTAATAAAAATAAAGAAACTTTAATCATGATTTTTCTCTTGCCATATTTTGTCTTCATATAAAGTATGAGTTTTTCTGCAGTAGAAGGGAAAGGGGAAAAATACCTGATTTATATTTCCTGCCAAAAAAATATGTAGTAGATGCTATAATGAGAAAAGAAAAACTTAAAAGAAGAAATACAAGAAAATGGGAAAAATAATAACTGACAGAAAACATATCAATACCAATAAGAATGAAATAAAATACAGGGCCCATTGAAGAAAACATCCAGAATTTTTTCAAAAAATCAAAAATTCTCACAAACATTCTAAAAAAATAGACTATTAAATGTTTAAGACTTAATTCTGTAAAGTTAGTTTTGAACTAGTTTTAATGCTGTCTTGGAAAATGATGAGGAATTTAATGAAGGAAATGAAAATGTGGACACAAATATTGCCAAGAATGGAGAAAGAATTTTGCCTGAATCTCCAAGATCATGCTACAAGACACTTGCCTCTCTTCCTACCTTCCATTCGAACCACCAAACTTCAAGAAATCAAATATTTCACACTTCAATTTTTTCACATCCAAAAAAAAAAATGCCTCATTGTTAATAGTTTGTGGAAAGTAGGAATATGCATTGGCCTAGATACCCTTTAGACAGCCAGGAAAAGAGAGGTTTAGGTTGCAGTATCAAGGGTCAAGACTAAAATAAATCTCCAAAATTCCCTCTCACCACTATAACTAAGGCAAAGACAGGCTGCCCAGATTTGAATTCAATTGTCACTGTTAAGCTGAACAGAGTGATATATCATAATGTAACACAACAAATCTTAAGCTATGTGATCCCTCCAATGTAATGATGCAGTGTAGTACTTAACAGTCTTTACCATATATTAAAAGACTTACACTATATCTTGTAAATACACACACACATACACACACATGCACACACATATGTTATATGCCACATAATGACATCTTGGTCAATGTCGTGTCCCGTCCTGCAGGACAGTCGAACGGACCCTGGAAGGGGGAGTGGGAATGGAGGAGACAAGAAAACACGAGAAATGGAGACAAGACAAATAGCCTGATCAAGTCTCGTTTAATGGTGGCAGTGCAATGCCTTATATAGGCTGGCAGGGGAAGAGGTTGGGCCAGGGCGGTGACGGGGGCTGGGTTTTCTCAAATTACAATCGCGCATGCGCCATTAATTGGTATTTTTCCCGGGCATGGAATTGCGCCTGCGCTGTAGGCTGCATTATCTTCCTGGGCGCGAAAAAGTTTGGCGCGCGCGGGAAAAGTTGTTAATGAAGAACCCGGAAATACGCCATCTTGTCTCTGATGATATGGAGCTTAAGCAACAGAAGCCGTGGCAATTTCCGGGCCTCACGGCTCCGGACAATGTCGGACTGTGTAAGATAATAATGGAGCTGAAAATTTCCAATCACTTAGGAGCTGCACTAACTTCATAGTGCAACATATTACTCATCTGTTTGTTTGTGTTGATGATGGTGTAAACAAACCTCCTTTGTTGCCACACAAAAACCTACTTCACAGGCCAGGTACAGTGGCTCATGCCTGCTTACCAGCACTTTGAGAGATCAGGGCTGGAGGATTACTTGAGGCTAGGGGTTTGAGACCAGCCTAGGAAACCTAGCAAAACCTCATCTCTATAAAAACTATTTAAACATTAGCCGGGCCTCATGGCACATGCCTGTAGTCTCAACTACTTGGGAGATAGGCAAAGGTAGGAGGATTGCTTAAATCCAGGAGATTGAGGCTGCAGTGAGCTATGATTATGCCACTGCACTCTCATCTCAACTACTTAGGAGATAGGCAAAGGTAGGAGGATTCTTAAGTTCAGGAGATCGAGGCTGCAGTGAGCTATGATTATGCCACTGCACTCTCAGCCTGGGCAACAGAGTGAGACCCTGTCTCAAAAATAAAAACAAAATGTAACACATATGATCATGTACAGCACATAATACTTGATAATGATAATAAGTGACTATGTTACTGGATTATGTATTCATTATCATATACTCTTTATCATTATATTAGAGTGTACTACTTTTTTTTCTTTTGAGACAGAGTCTCACTCTGTCACCCAGGCTGAAGTGCAGTGACACAATCTCAGCTCACTGCAACCTCTGCCTCCCAGGTTCAAACAATTCTCCTGTCTCAGTCTCCCAAGTAGTTGGGACTACAGGCACATGCCACCATGACTGGCTAATTTTTTTGTATTTTTAGTAGAGATGGGGTTTTAACATATTGGTCAGGCTGGTCTTGAACACCTGACCTCAAGTGATCCACCGACCTAGGCCTCAAAGTACCAGGATTATAGGCATGAGCCACCACAATGGCCCTACTTTTAAAAACTTTATTGTAAAAAAGTGTGTTGTGTTACCCCAGCAGCAGCCTTATACATCTTATGTTTATCTCATCTCTGGATTCCCTCATTATTCTCTTGTGCTTGATTTACTCTTTTGTAGTTTTGTTTACCAGGGCCCCTAAACATAAAAAATCCACTATTAATGTTGCCAGTAAGAGGTCAAGTTGAGTGACTGACTTGGACACAAAATTTAAAATGATTAAGGACTATGAAGTGATAGTTATTACTCGCCAGTCAGACGTGTCCTATTCCACCATAGCAATGATTATGAAGAACTAGAACAAGGAGATTATCAAAAATTTCAGAAGGTCCTACATTAGATATGGAGAAACTTCTAATGTCCTCGGTTAAAGACCAAAGAAGTGTGTCCCTTTCAGCACCACGATGATTATGGCCAAAAGAAAAATTTTCCTATGTTGAAGAATAGACTCATGTCAATTACTATGCTGAATTTACTTCCAGCTCTGAGTGGTTCAAAGAATTCAAGAACTGCTGTTTACTACATAATATAAAATTGTGTGGTGAGTCTGCAAGTGCTGATGTGAAGGTAGCTGAAGAAATTTTGGAGACTAGATAAACTGATTGTGAATGAAAATTACTAGCCAGAGCAGATCTTCTAGTATGTGATGAGAGCTCCCTATTCTGGAAACAAATGCTTAAAAGGACTTTCACCTGCAAACAGTCCAAGTCAATGCCAGGTTTCAAGACTTTAAAGACAAGATAACAGTCTTGTTTGAGGGAAATGTTTCAGGACACAAATTGAAGCCCTCTGTGCTCTGGCACAGTGGGAAACCCAGGGCCTTCAAGCATATCAATAAGAACACACTGTCAGTGTACTATAGCAGCAATAAGAAATCATGGATGACTGGGGATCCATTCCAAGATGGCTGCATAGGAAGAGCTCCGATCTGCATCTCCCAGCGTGATCGACACAGAAGACAGGTGATTTCTGGCACTTCCAACTGAGGTACCTGGTTCATCTCATTGGGACTGGTTGGACAGTGGGTGCAGCCCACAGAGGTTAAGCTGAAGAAGGGCAGCATGTTGCCTCACCTGGGAGGTGCAAGGGGTCCAGGGATTTCCCTTTCCTAGCCAAGGGAAGCCGTGAGAGACTGTACCTGAAAAAACGGGACTCTGCCACCCAAATACTGTACTTTTCCCAAGGTCTTAGCAATCAGGAGACAAGGAGATTCTCTCCTTTGCCTGGATCAGCAGGTCCCATGCCCATGGAGCCTTGCTCACTGCTAGTGCAGCAGTCTGAGATCAAACTGCTATGTGGCAGCCTGGGTGGGGAGGGGCAACCACATTGCTAAGGCTTGAGTAGGTAAACAAAGTGGCCAGGAAACTCAAACTGGGTAGAGCCCACCACAGCTAAGCAATGCCTACTGCCTCTATAGACTCCACTTCTGTGGGCAGGGCATAGCTGAACAAAAGGCAGTAGACACCTTCTGCAGACTTAAACATCCCTCTCTGACAGCTCTGAAGAGAACAGTGGTTCTCCCAACACAGCGTTGGAGCTCTCAGAAGGGACAGACTGCCTTCTCAAGTGGGTCCCTGACCCCCGTGTAGCCTGACTGGGAGATACCTCCCAGTAGGGGCTGAAAGACACCTCATATAGGCGGGTGACCTTCTGGGACGAAGCTTCTAGAGGAAGGATCAGGCAGCAATATTTGCTGTTCTGCAGCCTCCACTGGTAATACCCAGGCAAACAGGGTCTGGAGTGGACCTCCAGGAAAGTCCAACAGACCTGCAGCTGAGGAACCTGACTGTTAGAAGGAAAGCTAACAAACAGAAAGGAATAGCACCAATATCAACAAAAGGGACATCTACCAAAAACCCCATCTGTAGGTCACCAACATCAAAGACCAAAGGTAGATAAAACCACAAAGATGGGGAGAAACCAGAACAGAAAAGCTAAAAATTAAATTCTAAAAACCAGAGCGCCTCTTCTCCTCCAAAGGATCACAGCTCCTTGCCAGCAATGGAACAAAGCTGGATGAAGAATGACTTTGACAAGTTGACAGAAGTAGGCTTCAGAAGGTCAGTAATAACAAACTTCTCTGAGCTAAAGGAGCATATTTAAACCCATCACAAGGAAACTAAAAACCTTGAAAAAAGGTTAGATGAATGGCTAACTAGAATAAACAGTATAGAGAAGACCTTAAATGACCTGATGGAGCTGAAAACCATGACAGGAGAACTTCATGACACATGCATAAGCTTCAATAGCCTATTCAATCAAGTGGAAGAAAGGGTATCAGTAATTGAAGGCCAACTTAATAAAATAAAGTGAGAAGACAAGGTTAGGGAAAAAAGAGTAAAAAGAAATGAACAAAGCCTCCCAGAAATATGGGACTATGTGGAAAGATCAAAGCTACATTTGATAGGTATACCTAAAAGTGATGGTGAGAATGGAACCTAGTTGGGAAACACACTACAGGGTATCATCCAGGAGAACTTCCCCAACCTAGAAAGGCAGGCCAACATTCAAATCTAGGAAATACAGAGAACATCACAGAGATACTCCTCAAGAAGGGCAACTCCAAGACACATAATTGTCAGATTCACCAAGGTTGAAATGAAGGAAAAAATGTTAAGGACAGCCAGAGAGAAAGCTCCGGTTACTCACAAAGGGAAGCCCATCGGACTAACAGCAGATCTCTCTGCAGAAACCCTACAAGCCAGAAGAGAGTGGGAATCAATATTCAACATTCTTAAAGAAAATGATTTTCAACCCAGAATTTCATATCCAGCCAAACTAAGCTTCATAAGCGAAGGAGAAATAAAATCCTTTACAGACAAGCAAATGCTGACAGGTTTTGCCACCACCAGGCTTGCCTTACAAGAGCTTCTGAAGGAAGCACTAAACATGGAAAGAATCAAACATTACCAGCCACTGCAAAAACATGCCAAATTGTAAAGACCATTGATGCTATGAACAAACTGCATCAAGTAATGGGCAAAATAACCAGCTAACATCATAATGACAGGATCAAATTCACACATAACAATATTAAGCTTAAATGTAAATGGGCGAAATGCCCCAATTAAAAGACACAGACTGGCAAATTGGATAATGAGTCAAGACCCATTAGTGTGCTGTATTCAGGAAGATGATCTCATGTGCAGAGACTCATGTAACCTTAAAATAAAGGGATGGAGGAAGATCTACCAAGCAAGTGGAAAGTAAAAAAAGCAGGAGTTGCAATCCTAGTCTCTGATAAAACAGACTTTAACCAACAAAGATCAAAAGAGACAAAGAAGGCCATTACATAATTGTAAAGGGATCAATTCAACAAGAACTGCTTACTATCCTGAGTATATATGCACCCAATACAGGAGCACCCAGATTCATAAAGCAAGTCCTTAGAGACCTACAAAGAGACTTAGACTCCCACACAATTATCATGGGAGACTTGAACATCTCACTGTCAATATTAGACAGATCACCAAGACAGAAGGTTAACAAAGATATCCAGGACTTGAACTCAGCTCTGCACCAAGCAGATCTAATAGACATCTACAGAACTCTCCACTCCCAATCAACAGAATATATTCTTCTCAGCACCACATCACACTTACTCTAAAATTGACCACGTATTGGAAGTAAAGCACTCCTCAACAAATGTAAAAGAACAGAAATCACAACAAACTGTCTCTCAGACCACAGCACAATCAAATTAGAACTCAGTATTAAGAAACTCACTCAAAACCACACAACTACATAGAAACTGAACAACCTGCTCCTGAATGACTACTGGGTAAACAACGAAATGAAGGCAGAAATAAAGATGTTCTTTGAAACCAATGAGAACAAAGACACAAAGTCCAGAATCACTAGAACATATTTGAAGCAGTATGTAGAGTGAAACTTATAGCACTAAATGCCCACAAGAGAAAGGAGGAAAGATCAAAAATCTACACCCTAATATCACAATTAAAAGAACCGGAAGAGCAATAGCAAACACATTCAAAAGCTAGCAGAAGGCAAGAAATAACTAAGAACAGAATAGAACTGAAAGAGATAGAGACACAGAAAAACCTTCAAAAAATCAGCGAATCCAAGAGCTGGGTTTTTGAAAAGATCAACAAAATTGATAGACTACTAGCAAGAGTAATAAAGAAGAAAAGAGAGAAGAATCAAATAAATGCAATAAAAAATGATAAAGGGGATATCACCAATGATCCCAAAGAAATACAAATGACCATCAGAGAATATTATAAACACATCTTTGTAAATAAACTAAAAAATCTAGAAAAATTGGAAAAATTACTGGACTCATAGACCCTCCCTTCACTAAACCATGAAGATGCTGAATCCCTGAATAGACAAATAACAGGCTGTGAAATTGAGGCAATGATTAATATCCCACCAACCAAAACAAGTCCAGGACCAGATGGATTCACAGCCAAACTCTACCAGAGGTACAAAGGGGAGCTGGTACCATACCTTTTGAAAGCATTCCAATCAATAGAAAAAGAGGGAATCCTCCCTAACTCATTTTATGAGGGCAGCATCATCTTGATATCAAAGCCTGGCAGAGACACAACAAAACAAGGTAATTTTAGACCAATATCCATGATGAACATTGATGTGAAAATCCTCAATAAAATACTGGCAAACTGAATCCAGCAGCACATCACAAAGCTTATCCACCACAATCAAGTCAGCTTCATCCATGGGATGCAAGGCTGGTCCAACATATGCAAGTCAATAAACATAATCCATCACATAAACAAAACCAATGACAAAAACCACATGATTATCTCAATAGATACAGAAAAGGCCTTCAACAAAATTCAACAGCCCTTCATGGTAAAAACTCTCAATAAACTACGTGTTGATGGAACATATCTCAAAATAATAAGAGCTATTTATGACAAACCGACAGCCAATATCATACTGAATGGGCAGAAACTGGAAGCATTCCCTTTCAAAACTGGCACAAGACAAGGATGCCCTCTCTCACCACTCTTAGTGTGGGAAATTCTGGCTAGGGCAATCAGGCAAGAGAAAGAAATACAGGGTATTCAATTAGGAAAAGAGGAAGGCAAATTGTCCCTGTTTGCAGATGACATGATTGTATATTTAGAAAACGCCATTGTCTCAGCCCAAAATCTCCTTAAGCTGATAAGCAACTTCAGCAAAGTCTCAGGATACAAAATCAATGTGCAAAAATCACGAGCGTTCCTATACACCATTAACAGACAAACAGAGAGCCAAATCATGAGTGAACTTTTATTCACAATTGCTACAAAGAGAATAAAATACCTAGGAATTCAACTTAGAAGGGACTTGAAGGACCTCTTCAAGGAGAACTACAAACCACTGCTCAATGAAATAAAAGAGGACTCAAACAAATGGAAGAACATTCCATGCTCATGGATAGGAAGAATCAATACAATGAAAATGACTATACTGCCCAAGGTAATTTATAGATTCAATGCCATCCCCATCAAGTCACCAATTACTTTCTTCACAGAATTGGAAAAAACTACTTTAAAGGTCATATGGAACTGAAGAAGAGCCTGCATTGCCAAGACAATCCTAAGCAAAAATAACAAATCTGGAGGCATCAGGCTACCTGACTTCAAGCTATACTACAAGGCTACAATAACCAAAATAGTGTGGTACTGGTACCAAAACAGATATATATACCAATAGAACAGAACAGAGGTCTCAGAAATAACACCACACATTTACAACCATCTGATCTTTGACAAACCTGACAAAAACAAGAAATGGGGAGAGGATTCCCTATTTCATAAATGGTGCTTGGAAAATTGCCTAGCCATATATAGAAAGCTGAAACTGGATCCCTTCCTTACACCTTATACAAAAATTAATTCAAGGTAGATTAAAGACTTAAATGTTAGACATAAAACCATAAAATTACTAGATGAAAACCTAGGAAATACCATTCAGGACATAGGCATGGGCAAGAACTTCATGACTAAAACACCAAAAGCGATGGCAACAGAAGCTAAAATAGGCAAATGGGATCTAATTAAACTAAAGAGCTTCTGCACAGCAAAAGAAATTACCATCAGAGTGAACAAGCAACCTACAGAATGGGAGAAAAATTTTGCAATCTACCTATCTGACAAAGGTCTAATATCCAGAATCTACAAAGATCTCAAACAAATTTTCAAGAAAAAAACAAACAACCCCATCAAAAAGCGGGCAAAGGACACAGACACTTCTCAAAAGAAGACATTTATGCAGCCAACAGATACACGAAAAAATGCTCATCATCACTGGTCATCAGAGAAACGCAAATCAAAACCTCAATGAGATACCATCTTATACCAGTTAGAATGCTGATCATTAAAAAGTCAGGAAACAACTTGACTGGAGAGGATGTGGAGAAACAGGAACACTTACACTGTTGGTAGGAGTGTAAACTAGTTCAACCATTGTGGAAGACAGTATGGCAATTCCTCAAGGATCTAGAACTAGAAATAGCATTTGACCCAGGCATTCCATTACTGAGTATATACCCAAAGTATTATAAATCATGCTACTACAAAGACACATGCACACGTATGTTTATTGTGGCACTATGCACAATAGCAAAGACTTGAAACCAACCCCAATGTCCATCAATGACAGACTGGATTAAGAAAATGTGGCTCATATACAGCATGGAATACTATGCGGCCATAAAAAAAGATGAGGTCATGCCCTTTACAAGGACATGGATGAAGCTGGAAACCATCATTCTCAGCAAACTATCACAAAGATGGAAAACCAAACACCGCATGTTCTCACTCATAGGTGGGAATTGAACAATGAGAACACATGGACACAGGGCATGGAACATCACACACCAGAGCATGTCAGAGGGTGGGGGCAGCTGGGAGAGGGATAACATTAAGATAAATACCTAACGTAAATGACGAGTTGATGGGTGCAGCAAACCAACACGGCACACATATACCTATGTATCAAACCTGCACGTTGTGCACATGTACCCTAGAACTTAAAGTATAATTTAAAAAATTTAAAAAAAATCATAGATGAATGGGTTTCTCTTTCAAGATGCCCCCTTGAATTGCTATGCCAACCAAATGGAAAAGTGCCATTTGGAAAAAAATTTACCTTTTAATATTTCACTTATTGTTGATGTTGCTCCCGTACAACCTCCTTTTATTGGTGATCTTCATTCCAATATCAAAGTGTTGGTTCTCCCCACCAGACATCACCTATTTGATCTAATCTGTGGAACAAGGAATTGTAGCAGCTGTTTTAAGGCCTACAACCTCAGGAGGATCTTTTCTCAGACTGTTGCTGCCACTGAGGAAGAAGACACTGAAGCAATTCTGAAAGGACTACAACATCTATCACTGCATCAGGAACCTTACTTGTGCTTGGGGTGATGTCGTCAAGGAGTTTACTAATGGCATCTGGAAGAAGACATTCGAGATGTTTGTCCACGAGTACAAAGAATTTGCCAAATATAAGGAGATTGCAAAAAATCAACAAGGCTGTGGTTGAAATGGCAAAGAATTTCAACTTGAGTGTGCCTGAGGATGACATCAAGGAGTTTCCTAAGGTCGTTCCTGAGGAATTAACTAAGGAGGTGGAACTGGAATAGAAACAAATAACTGAAGAAAACTCAAGAAAAAAATTAAATTGCAAGAGAAGAAACATAAAAATCCTAAAGAAAATTCACAGTGAAGGGTTTACTAGAAGCTTTCACAGACCTCAGCAAGCTCCTTGAAAGATTTGAAAGCATGAGCCTTAATTCTGAAAGGTTTTCACTAATAGAGAGGAATGTTCCTGGTGTGTTATCTACTTGCAGACAAATGTATGATAAAAAAAAGTTAAACTGACAAACTACCATAGATATATTTCTGAAAAGAGTTGATATCTCCCAAGAGAAGCTTGAGGCAGGTCCAGGTTCTTCAGGAGGAGTTCCAGAGGAAGGCATTGTTATCATAGTAGATAACAGCTCCATGTGTATTTATTGCCCCTGAAGACCTTTCAGTGGGACAAGACGTGGAGGTGGAAGGCAGTGATGCTGATGATCCTGACCCTATATAGGCCTAGGCTAATACATGTGTTTATATCTTAGATTGAAAAGGAAAAGTTTAAAAAGTAAAAAACAAAAAACAATAAAAATGCAAAAAGCTTATAGAATAAGGACATTTTTTAAAAAAATTACAGTTATACAATGTTTGTGTTTTAGGTAATGTTATTAGAATAGAGTCAAAAAATTAAAAAAAGTTTATAAAGTAAAAATATTACAGTAAGCTAAGGTTAATTTATCATCGATGAAATAATTTTTAAGTAAAATTAGTGTAGCCTAAGTGCATAATGTTAATAAAGTCTACAGTACTGGACAGTAGTGTCCTGGGCCTTCAGATTCACTCACCGCTCACTCACTGACTCACTCAGAGCAACTTCCAGTCCAACTCCCTTCATGGTAAGCATCCTATACAGGTTTGCCATTTAAAAAAATATTTTATAGTATAATTTTATTGCACCTTTGTATGTATAGATATGCTCAGATACACAAGTACTTACCAACATGTTACAAATGCTTACAGTGTTCAGTGCAGTGACATGCTAAACAGGTTTGTAGCCTAAGAGCAAGAGGCTATACCATCTAGCTTAGATGTGTAGTAGGCTGTATCAAACAGCTTTGTGATAAGTATACTCTATGTGTTTACACAATGACCAAACCACCTAAAGATGAATCTCTCAGAATGTATCCTCCTTAAGCAACACATAACTTTATGTATATCTATATGTACACTTATATATAACCGTCATGTATTTACATACAGTGCATATATACAGCCATGTGTCAAAGTATATTATATAAACATATACAATGTATATATAATGCATATATATACACAAACATACACACATATGCAGGGTCAGGCACTGCTTAAAGTATATTATCATAATTTCCAACAACACTGAGCTTCAGGAAGGTTAAAATGTTCAAATTCATATGGTTAATAATTCACATTTAGGTGTTAAAAGTCCATACTATTTCTATTTAAGAGCATTGAGTCGTCTACACTGTAGTTCATTTTTAAAAGTGCAGATACAATAAAAGAAAATCTATCAACTCTAAAACCAAAGAAATCCCACATATCAGGAATAAAGTTTCTTACCAAGTTCCATAGTAGAATAAAATATTTATATTGACACACATTTTGTGGTTTATTTCAAATATATAAATATTTGAAATATATTTATATTTAGAACTAGTTTGTATCCCCATAAGTTGTCATTATGTGAGTTCTGACAAAGTCACAGATGTGTTAAGTACTGAAAATTGAAACAATTCAATGAAACAAGAGTTTTATGAAATAAACACTTATAAATCCAATCTAGAAAATCATTGGGGAGCAAAATTCAAAATTGAGAACACATAAGAACACAGAATTGAAAATTGTGTATAATAAACCTGATAATGACGGTGAAAACAATTTGATATGGGTATAATCTCAAATATTTATTATTTGATTTCTTTAGATATCAGAATAAAATTTTTAAAATATTTTTAAAGTTGGTCTATATTATTAAAACAAATAAAGGAAAAGATCTTGAAAAAAAGCAACATTGAAGACTAGAATAAATAAAAGAGCAACAAATTTAAACCTGTTCTCTTCTTGCCTTGATAATTTGACAACTCTAGTTTTAATATGGTTTTGATAAATTTTATGACTAATTTGCCTCCTACCTAAACATTGAAGATTTTAGAGAAAACTAAAATATCTTTCCAACCATGGCTTAAACAAAATGAAAAATAAGAATATATAAAACAAATAATATATTATTTGATATGTTAGACATTAAGTTCATAGTCAGCTGCATCACTACAACAAAATATTGGAATCTGGTTTTTCTGTTTGATTATTTTTTTGAGGTAGAGAGACGGTAGAACAATATGAATATTTCAAGATGTGTATATATATATATTTCTGTACCTATTATATGTCCCAATGATCAGATATTGGAGCAGGTTTTGAAATTTCTCCCAGATTATATTGTGCAGTTAACTGCTCAGAGTATCATTCAACTTCTATCTGTAATAAAATAGCAATAAAAATGTACCATATTTTAAATTTCAACTTACTAGAATATGATAATCAAACATTGAATTAAATATCATTATACATTTTAATAGATTTTGCTTATAAAATTTAAATTTATTGAATCAATTGTTTTAAGCATTGAATTAGTTTTCTCCAAATGCAAGAATAATTAATTAAAATGTAGAAAATTGTGTTGTTCTTCTGTGAGAGACAAACAACAGCTTGTAAGTTTAGCACATTTTGAAACCAGTGAAATTGTCATATTTCAGTAAAATATGTTGATGATTTTCAAAAAAAATCTTTAGCAGTTTACTTTTTTCAGTCTCCCAGTTAAATGGTAAGAAAAAAAGATAAATGATTATTAAAAATAGTCACTTTTCCAACAGGATTAAGTAATTCCTCACAGTCATTAACATTTTTTGTCTTTTTAAGGAACATAATTTTTGATTTAGTAAAATTAATCCCCCACCACTATCACCTTCTCAAGGAGTCCAAGTAATTTTCAGATTGCACAGTCAGATTTAAGGAAACACCAAACTCATTTTCGTAAGCAATTAGGAGCCTGCATAATCATAGCTATGCCTAGATTAAATAGTCATATTTGGATGCCAATCATCATGATTAAGTTACTATGTCACCTTTGCTAGCGTTACCATGGCAATATTACAATTAGAATTATCCAAGTTAAAACTAATAACCTCAATATGCAATTAGCTAACATCTGCTACAAGAGTATTATAATGTACTGATTCAGAAAACCACTGAAATGTAAAGATAATTTTTTCTCTTTTCTCCTCCTCTCTCATTCCTCCAGGAAAAAGAGACAAACAGCAAATCTAGAGAAAAGGAAAACTGTTGATTATTACTAAACATTCTATTGGCAAACATTTTAAACAAATGTCACACAAAAATTGTTACAATTAAAACAGGGAGGATTCCTTAAAAACAAACTTTAAAGCAACTTTCTTTGCCATGCATTCCTTTACCTCTCCATTTTATTCACTGTAAATTTCTTATTTAGTCCTGAGCACAATTGGCAATATAAGAAGTCTGTCTCATTTTCCCTTATTTAAATACTCATTTTATGTTATTGTACACATCCCTCTCTTCTTTTTTTCCCCCTGTTTATAACTGGTACGTTGATGCTTGCTTCCAGTGTCAGAAGTACTATGGTGATAATAGCATCAGAAGTGGGATGATAGCAAAGAGTTTCTCTGCTTGAATGCCATCATATCTTCTACTACCTTAGTTGGATCACTTCTTAAAGTTTTTTCTGAGACAAGGACTTAAGTAAGTCAAGATAGTTTAATTGAGAAATATAAATAATGAACTAGTGAAAGTAAGCTAAACTGTAAGGTGTGTGGTAATGATCCATTTTCCAATGAGGGAAATTGAGGCTCTATTAATTAGTGACTCTCAGAGCTTACATGTAAAACATGTCTTAGAATGAGCCCAATGCTAATGGAAGGCTGAGTCATTTATTCACTGATTCCATTCCATAAGTGAGGGTCACCTCAGGGGTGTCACCTTTTTCTGCCTCTTGGATATGACTGCGTTTATCCCAGCAAGCACTGTCTACTAGAGAAAGTTCTAGGCTGAGAAGAAAAACACCCAGATCCCCTTGTTATGAGCAGCCATTAGTTCTAGACAAACTTACTTAGGCCAATAAGATATGAAGCAGAAAATCGGTGGGATCTGCTCTCTACTTGATTCAATGCTCCAAGCCAGACTCTAGATTTAAAATACTTGACAAGACAAACATTGATTTCTCATGGTGTTTGTGGAATTTCTGGTTGTTGATAATACAAGTTTAGACAATTTTTTTAATTGGCAGATAAAATCTTATGTATTTATTATGTACCACATGATGTTTTAAAGTATGTGGAGTGGTGAAGACTAGCTAATTAACAAAAGCATTACCTTATTGAAATACAATGACTTGATTGCATTTGATACACTTGTGTAACAACAAATATCTTTTCTTAACATAATGATTTTTCAGAATAAGAGAATCATGCTGTTCCCACTATTCTTCCCCACCAAGGCTATGTGGAAATGCTGTAATGTGCTGTGACAACCCACCAGGACATTTAATCTTGTGGTTCTATGAACCACTTGGGCTCTACCTAGAGACACACATTCTCTCTGTGCTTGTATAAAGTTTTTTATTACCCAAGTCTCACAGCCCACACCCCAAGGTGCTAGGTAGCACAATGTGAACAAACATAAAGCTTCCCCTTAGTCTATCATACTTCCCAAATTTTTGTGATATATCTTTAGTAGTTGTAGAATTAATGTGTCCTCTTATTGATCACATAATATCATATGCTCTAATTCCTTTGTGACACAGGAATTTCATAAAGTGAAAGTCCATTTAAACAACACACAAATCAAGAGTATTATCAGCAACTCAGAAGCTTTCTGATGTCCCCTTCTGTTCTCTGCTCAACCCCAAGGCAGGCATCATCCTGTTTTTCATCACTGTAAATTACTTTTGCTTTGGGACATATTATGAATGAAAGCAACCAATATTCACTGCTCTATGTGAGGCTCCTTTTCCTATACATTATACATATTTTTGTATGTAACAATAAACCATTATTTATGATTACCTTCAGATACTATATTTTATAAATTAACCATCATTTTGAAGTAATAACGGAAATTTAGCTTACTTCTAGTTCTTAGCTACTGAAAATAGTGCTTCTGTGATAATTATTGCATCTTTGGCAAATATATGTATGCATTTCTTTTGCACATATAGCTAAGAGTGGAATTACTAGATCTTATGTTATTTGTTCAACTTTACTGAACACCGTTTAAAAACCTTTCCAAAGTGATTTTATCGGTTTTATTTTTAAATTGAATGTTCTCCTAGTTACTGTTAAATAAAATTGCAATTGATTGTTTTATATTGACCTTGCTATATCCATGTATCTATCTATTTTAATAGATGTCTGTCAATTATTTTGGACTTTCTACATACACAATCATGTTGACAGCAAGTGCTTATAATTTATTTCTTTCATTCCAATTCTCATTTACTTTTTATCTTATTGCACTGGTTGGAACAGCTAATTGAATGTAGGATAAAAATGTTGGATTATAATTGTTATAATAGGCAATTTATACTAACACTAGTCTTGAAAACACTTTCAGTATTTTTTTATTAAACACATTGCTTGGTCAAGGGTTTTTCTTAGGTACTCATGAAAAGGGGGTTGACTTTTTCTCTAGTCTTCTCAGCTCCCATTTTTGTAAAGAAGGGTGCTAAATTTTATCAGCAAATGTTTTTGTGTCTACAAAGATACTCTGTACTGTGTTATCGTTCCAGAGCTTCCATACTAAATTATCACAAACTTAAAACAATAGAAGTGTATTATTTCATAATTCTAGGGTCCAGAAGTTTCCTGAAATCAAGGTATCATTAGGACTGTATATCCTCAAAAGGTCTAGAGGAGAATCCTTCCTTGCTTCTTACAGCTTTGGGTGGTTCCTAGCATTCCTTGACTTCTAGCTTTATAACTCCTTCGCCTTCACATGACATTCCTCTGTGTTTCTTTCTTAAATCTCTCTCTGCTTATCTCTTACAAGGTATATGTCATTGGATTTAGGGCCCATCTAGATAATCCAGTTTGCCTCTCTCACCATCCGGAACTTAATCATTTATTTTCCTGTATCAAGTAATATTCACAGATTCTATGAATCTTACATGGATACCTTTTGGAGCTTTAATTTTGGGGCACTACATATTTATATGATCTCTCTCTCTCTCTCTCTCTCGTGCACATCGAATGTACTTTTTCTTTTTCAGGCAGACTCTTGCTCTGTTGCCAAGGCTGGAGTGTGGTGGCAACATCATAGCCCATGCAGCCTTAAATTCCTGGGCTCAAGTAATCTTCCCATATCAGCCTATTGAGTAGCTAATTGTTTTGGTAGAGATGGGGATCTTACTATGTTGCCCAGGCTGGTCTCAAACTCTTAGTCTCAAGTAATCCTCCTACCTCAGCCTCCCAAAGTGATAGGATTAATAATGTGTTGAATTATATATAAACCAACTTTACACTTCAAGGATGAATCCAACTTTATATGATACATTGTACTTTCATATATTACTGGATTTGGTTAATCTTGGGTTTTTTTGCATTGATAATAATGAGAGATATTGTACTGTAATCTCCCTTCTATTATAATGCTTCCTTGTTAAGTTTTATACTGGCATCATTAAACAAGTTTGTAGTGTTCTTTGTTTTGAATATCTGGAAGAGTTGTTCAAAGTTTTGTTGTAATTTTTTTCCTAGAATATTTTGGATTCTTCAGTAATTAAATTTCTTTGATTCTGGAAGTTTATATGAGTAAATATATTCATTATAAATCCAATTAATGTATTGAACAGTGATTAGATTTTAGTTTCATCTTTGGTCACTTTTGGTAATTTGTATGTTTCCAGGAAGTTTCCATTTCAATCATTGTCAAATTAGTTGACATAAAGTTGTTAATGGTATACCTTAATATATTCTTAATATCTGAATGATTTGTAATGATGAGCCCCTCTTTTCATAACACCGTTAGTGCATATTTTGTCTATATTTTTCCTTTACTCATATTAGCGGTACAAACATTTTACTGTTTCAAAGAACTGCTTCTAGCTTTGTTGGTTTATTTCAACATAGTTTAATTTTTTCATTTTTTATGCTTTTATCTTCAGCGTGTTCTTTATTCTTATTTCTTTGGTTTAACATACTATTTATGTTCTAATATCTTGAGATGAATATTCATTCATCCTACCTCTAATATATCCACTTAAGATCATAATTTTCTCTCTAACCATTCCATTAACAGTTTTAATCATATTTCCCATGTCTGTGCATCTTTTATTTTTATTCAGTTTTAAAATGTTCTAATTTCCATTGTATTTCTACTTTGACTAATGAGCTATTTAAGAGTGTATATCTTAACTGAAACTGAGTATTTACTTATCATTGTTCTTGTTAGTTATGTACTATTGATTTCAACTGTAGTCAGAAAATCTACTCTGAATTATGTACATGCTTTGAGAAATGCCAGGTCCTACTTTGTGATCCAGAAAAGATCAATTTTATTAGACGATCTTTGACTAGATGAAAGAAAGAGGTATTTGTTCATTGCTGAATGCTCTGTTTTATTAATCTATATCAATGACATAAATATTCTTAATCAAATTTATGACAATTTTTATATCCTTATTTAAATTTTCCTGCTCTTTCAATCATTAATTGAATGGTGAGTGCTGATATTGTCCATTATGAATGTACAGTAGGCCTAGATTTGAACTTTGCTGAATGTGTTCATATCTAGTGAAACAATGTTACTAGATTTTACAAATCTAGAATTTTATGACTTTCTGTGTAATGGTACTCTAATCATTGTAAATTACCTATTTTTGTCTCTAATAATTATAGCTTAAAACTTGCTTTGCCTGAAATGCGCTTAAATTTATCAAAAGTATTTAAAGGCACTGCTTGGATGGAGCAAAAGTTATATTCATGCACATTGAGTTGACAACTAATATGGCAAGATCAGCATCATAGAGATAAGAAGTACAACATCATAAAGCTTAAGGGAAAGGAGAAGAAATATTTGCTAAAATATTATAATCTACCTCATCATTCTTTTACTTTTAATCTTTCTGTGTCTTGTAAGTTATTTGCTTGTTATCAGCCTATCTTTTATTTTGCTTTGGCTGAAAAAAATCATTTCTTTTAATTGAAGTATCTGTTTCATTAAATGACAAATGTGTATATTACCATGTTATACAAGTTGTACCTTTTATAAGGTTGGGTAAATTATGACATTAAGCATCCTGGGTATTAACCACAATTCTCAAGAAAATGATAAGTTCAAAACTATTTAAATTATTAGGGCAGGGCACTGTGGCTCACACCTGTAATGTCAGTGCTTTGGGACGCCAAGAGGGAAAGATCACTTGAGGCCAGGAGTTTGAGATCAGCCTGAGCAGTATAGTGAGACCCTCATCTCTACCAAAAAAAAAAAAAAATTAAAAATTACCTTGGCATGGTGGCATGCACCTGTCGTCTTAGCTATTTGGGAGGCTAAGGTGGGACCATTGCGTGTGCCTAGGAGTTCAAGGCTGTAGTGAACTATAATCACCCCACTGCACTCCAGCCTGAGCTACAGAGCAAGATCTGGTCTCAACAGATACATAAAACATATAAATAAAAATATCATAATTACCGATTAGGTAGTTATAAATATTTTTATTAGTTTAAAGTTCAATTTATATAAAACCAAAACCATATATTCTAAGGAAACAGTCCTGTGTATTTTGCAAATGTGTACAGTGATGCACCACTACCAAAATTTGCTTTTAGAACATTTCTCCTCCCCAAATGTTATCCTATGCCACTTGATTATGTTCTATTTTTCTTTTGTACGTATGAATGAATTTTATTGGCTAGCATTTTGTTAATGATTTTGCATCTTCATGAAAGATATTGGACTCTATTTTCTTTTTGTGTGCTGTCATTCACTGGCTTTGATATTAGGGTAACATTTTCCTCTTAAGCTGAGAAGCTTCTTTCTCTGTTAATATTTGAAAATAGTAATTAGGCAAGATTGGAAAAAATTCATATATATAAGATTTGAAAAATTCACCAGTGATATAGTTAGAACTAGATTTTACTTTGTGGGGTGCTTTTGAGTTGAATAATTAAATTGATTCAATTGATATAGGACTATTTATGTCTTCTCTCTCTTCTTGAAACCGTTGTTGCGATGTTAATTAACATAAAAGCTTTTTTT
>NW_012115355.1:1742511-1813717 GCF_000951035.1 Colobus angolensis palliatus | reverse complement strand
ATTAAACTAAAGAGCTTCTGCACAGCAAAAGAAACTACCATCAGAGTGAACAGGCGACCTATTGATATTTCTTAAAGAACCATTTTGAGTTTCACTGGTGTTTGTCTTATTGATTGCTGCTTTTCCTTTTTTATCCATTTCTAAGTTAATCTTTACTGTTTCCTTTCTTCTATCTGCTTATCTAAGGGTTTAATTTGTTCTTCTTTCTTCAAATTTTTATGATGAAGCTTAGAGTGCTGACTTCAAGTAACTGTTATTCATAATAAAAACATTAAATGCTGTAAGTTTCCAAGTTGTCTTTACCTACCTAATTCAACATATTTTTCTAATTTCTTCTGTTTTTTACCTATGGTTTTTTTAATAAATATTTTAATTTCCATATATCTGTGGATTTCCTAAATTTCTTCCTGTTATTAACTTGTAATTCAAATTCATTGTGGTCAGATATCATAAAATTTAAATCCTTCAAATTTAATAGAACTTATTTTATGACAGCATGTGGTTTATATTTGTTAATGGACCATGCTTACTTGAACAAATATGTATTCTGAAGTTGTTAGATAGAATATTTTATGGTTGTTAATTAGGTCAGTTTATTATAAATGTTGCTCTAATCTTTTATGTTCTTAGAAATACATCATTTTCTTGTTCTTTTACTTACAAAATAAAGCTATTGAAATATGAGTTTATAATTATTTGTAATTCTCTTTTCTACTCTATGAGGTTTACTTCAAGAATTTTGGCACTCTGTAATTACTTGCATATGCATTTATAAATGTTATATCATCCTTCAATATGTATTCATTTACCATTAAGAATTTTCTCTTTTTAAACTAAAATTTCATATTTTAAAATTCATTGTCTGTCATAAATATACTCTAGATCTTTTATGCTTACTGTTTGAATAGTGTATATTTTCCACATTTTTGCTATGTATACCTGGATTTGAAAGCAATTTAGATCTCTTTTATACTTTCTTTTTATTGAATTACTAAGATTATTCATATGTTACAAAAGTGATATAGCTAGATTTGGAACAGAAATTTTGCAATATGGTTTTATTAAAAAAGTTATTTTGTTTCAAATGTTTAACATGATGAATATGCTAATTATCTTGATTTGGTAGTTACAAAATGTATACATGTATTGAAACATCAAATTGTACACCACAAATATGTACAATTTTTTGTCAATTAAAAACACAACTTTTTAAAAGTGTAGTTTTTCTCTAGTTAATTTCTGTATGTGATAATGTGTGTTTTAGTGCTGGCTTTGTGATTATGTTATAGATTGAAAGCTGCATTTTATATCTTAATAGTTTTAAAGTTCATCTAAATTTGAAAGTTTAACCATAAAAAAGTAACTCTGCTATAAATTGAAATTTGTCTCTGTCAAACATTGTTATAGTATTTCCTATGTGTAAAAGATAAACAATAGATGTATAAGTAATAAGGGGGTATATAGTGTATATGTTTTGTTTTACACATGTAATAAACAAAATATATTTTTCTATTGATTAAAAAGATTCTACTAAAGCATATTGTGTTAGTCTGTTCTCACATTGCTGTAATGAACTACCTGAGGCTGAGTAATTTATACAGAAAAGAGGTTTAATATGCTGAGGGTTCTACAGGCTGACAGGAAGCATGACTGGGAGGCATCAGAAAACTTACAATCATGGCAGAAGGAAAAGAGGAAGGAGGCAGGACTTACATGGCTGGAGCAGGAGGATGAGAGAGAAGGGGGAGGTGCTACACACTTTTAAACAGCCAGATCTCATGAGAACTCACTATCACAAGGATAGCAAGGGGGAAATTCACCCCCATGATCCAATCACCTCCCACCAATCCCCAACGCTGGGGGTTACAATTCAACATGAGATTTGGGTGGGGACACAGATCCAAACCGTATCACATATTCTAATTATTAATCTGTTGAACATTGGGCCCCATATTCTTTTTGATAAAATAATAATGAAGCCATTCTTTCTATGATCATGTCTCAGAAAAAAAAGGAGACCAATGAAGGAAAGAAAGTAAGTATCCCTGATTTGAAGTTAAATAGAAAAAACTAACCTTCATCTTAGCTATAGGTGGTAAGGGATAGCACTTAAAAATGATTGAAATGAATTTCCACGTTGGGGCTACTGCTTTACTATATCCGTTCTGGGATAATGGAACTTGAAACCCAATCCTACTTCACTAAATTTATGTATAATGATTATGACTGTGAAACCAGCGGTAGACTGGTAACTATCTCTATTGTGAATTATCTTTATCCATAGTGAGAAAATAATGCTCTTAAGCTAAAAAAAAAAAAAAATTCTAAATCAAAGGTTGTGAGAAATCATAAAATCTGATCTCTGTTTCCATTTTCATCTTTTTTCCCTCCCTCATATTTGTCCAATTGGCTTCTTGTACTTTCTCAGTGCCAGGGTAATTTGCTTGAAACACAAAAGTGAGCCAAGAAGAGTGAAAGGTAGATAAAAGTAGTTAGCCCCAAAGTCATTTTGCAATATTTCTGCTCTTCTCAGTTCCAGAAATTTAAGGTGAAGGATTAATTTCTTCACGATAATGAGCAAAACTAGATGACTCCTAAAATTTCAGAAAGTATTCCCTTCCTAGTGAGGCCAGTGCTTTTTTATCAGAAAGCAAGATAAAATTCCAGCTAGGTTATGTACTAATTCTGGTAGGCAGAATGACTCCAGAAAAAAATCTATAGCTAATCCCTGGAATCTTGGAAAATATAATTAAATGTATAGACTTTAAAATGAGGAGATTATCCTGGATTATCCATCTCTCATGCTGGCCCAAACTAATCAAATGGGTTCTCAAAAGCAGATAACTTTCTTGACTGGAGTCAGAGAGATGTAGCAGAAAGAAAAGTCAAAGAAATTTGGAGTGAGAAAGAGTCAATCCAGTATTACTGATTTTAAAATGGATGCAGCAAAAATGTCTTAAGATTCTAAGAAAGGCTCCAGCTGGCAATCATCAAGGAAATGGAACCTAAAATGGAGCTGAATCTGGCCAACAATAGAAACAAAGCAGATTTGGTAGTAGGGCTTTCAGAAGGAAACACAATTTTGTGAGGCTCTAAGTGGACAGTCCAGCAAGTCTCTCTGCAACACTGCTTCTTACCTGTGAAACTGTAATAAAATAAATACATGTTATTTTAAGTGACAAAAGTTTGTGAAAATTGATTACAGCAGCAACAAAAACAAATATGCTTACTTTATGACCCCTTAATAATAAATCCCTGAACTTCATAATATCTTGATAATAGGGAAATTAATATGCCAATCTAAATAAAATGGGAAGTGTACTAGTAACAAGTTAAGTACTTAGCAATATAATTGATATGCAATACATTTTTCAATAGTTAAGCATACATTTAAATAAATATTTCCGCATCATGATTTTCATCATATTGTACTGATATAGCTTGGATGTCTGTCCCCTCCAAATGTCATGTTGAAATGTCATCCCCAATGTTGGAGGGAGGGCCTGCTATGAGATGTTTGGGTCATTGGGGTAGATTCCTTCATGAATGGCTTGTCCTTCCTGCAGTAATGAATTCATGCCAGATCTAGTTGTTTAAAAAGTATCCTGGCACCTCCCTCTCCCTCTCTGCTCCTCTCTTGCCATTTGACAGGCCTGCTTCCTTCTGCCATAAGTAAAACTCCCTGAGGACTCATCAGAAGCTGAGCAGATGCAGATACCATTGTTCCTGTGTAGCCTGTAGAACCACAAGCCAATTAAACCTTCTTTCCTTATAAATTACTCAGCCTGAAATATTTCTTCACAGCAATAAAGTATCCTAATACAGAAAATTGCTACCAGTAAGCTCAGTGTTGCTATACAGATACCTAAAGGTGTAGATGTGGCTTTGGAACTGGGTAACAGGTAGAGGTTGGAAGAATTTTGAGGGATCAGAAGAAAACAGAAGGATGAGGGAAAGTTCTTAGTGAATAAATACATGGTTGTGGTCAAAATGCTGACAGAAATATGGACAGTGAATGCTAGACTGATGAGGTGTCAGATGGAAATAAGAAAGTTATCGGCAACTGGGATAAAGGTCACCCTCATTATGCCCTTGCAAAGAATTTGGCTGCATTGTATTTGTTCCCTAGGGAACTTGTGGAAGTTTGAACTTAAAATTGATGACCTAGGGTATCTGGCTAAAGAAATTTCTTAGCAGCAAAGCATTCAAGATGTTATCTGGCTACTTCTAATAGGCCACAATCAGATATGACAGCAAATAAATGACTTAAAGTTAGAACTTATGTTTAAAGGAGAAATAGAGCTTCAGTGTTTGAGAAACTTTGCAGCAGAGTTATGTGGCAGGAAAAAAAAAAAAAAAAGCATTTTCAGGAGAGAAACACAGGCGGGCTGTGCAGCAACCACTTGCTAGAGAAATTAGCATGACTAAAAGGGAGCCAAGTGCTAACACTTAAGATAATGGAGAAAAACCTACAGGCATTTTGGGTTTTTCATCAGAGATCATTGATGCAGCCCCTCCCATCATAGGCCCAGAAGCCTAGGAAGAAAGAATGGTTTCAAGGGCCACGCCCAGGGCACCACTGCTTGCTTAGCATCAGCGCACTGCTCCTCACATTCCAGACACTCCAACTCCAGCCATGGTTCAGAGGTCCTCAGGTACAGCTCAGGCTGCTGCTTTACAGAGCCAAGCCACTGGAAGCCTTGGCAGTTTTCACGCGGTGTTACACCTGAAGGTGTGCAGAATGTGAAAGTGAAGAAGCCTTGGCAGCTTCTCCCTAGATTTCAGAAGAAGTATGGAAAAGCCTGGGTGCCTGAGGAGAAGCCTGCCATAAGGATGGAGCTCCCACAGAGAATTTTTTCCAGGGCAGTGCCTAGGGAAAATGAGGGTTTGGAGCCTCCCCAGAGAGTCCCCACCAGGATACTGCTAGTGGAGCTGGAGGAAGATAACTACTACACTACTACAAGAAGGGTAGAGCCACTGGCAACTTGCACCCTAAGCCTGGAAAAACCACAGGCACTCAACTCCAACCAATAAGAACAGGCCAGGGCAGGGGCTACACCATGCAAAGCCTTAGAGGCAGAGCTGCCCATGGGCCTTGGGAGCCCACCCCTTTACACCAGTGTGCCCTTGATGTGGGACTTGGAGTCAAAGGAGATTATTCTGGAACTTTAACATTTAATGTCTGCCCTGCTGGGTTTCAGATGTGTGTAGGGCCTATTATCCCTTCCTTCTGTCCAATATCCCCTTTTGGAATGGAAATGGTTACCCAATGCTTGTAACGAGATGTAATCACTATTGCATCTTGGAAGTAAATAACTTGTTTTTTATTTTACATGCTCACAGGCAGAAGGAACTTGACTTGATTGTCAGATGACTTTGAACTTTGTACTGTAAGACTTAAAGAAAGAGAAAATAAACATGAAATGCAGCTGGCGATTAAAGACAGGTTTTCTTTAGATAAAACCTGAGAGGTGCTTCTGGCTGATTTTGGTCAGGAGCACTTTCTTTTACAGACTAAGAGTATATATTAATTTTAGGGGGAGAGGGTTTATCAGAAGCTTGGAATGTTTATGTGTGTGGAGAAATTTACGGTGGGGTTGGAATCTTTCTGGGAGGAGGGGAGGTTGTCTTGGGGCAGACATCCTTCTGGCCTGGAGAGGGGCTTGGATAGGGGGTGTCTCGGGCTAGCATCTTCACGGCTGGAGGGGCATATCTCGGGGCTAGCATGTCTCTGGTCGGGGAGGAGTTTGGAATGTTTCTGGTTGGAGATGTTATTTTTGGTTAATGGTCATGCTGATCTTAGCCATTAGGCTACTGCCCTTTGGATTTAGGCAGTTTTTTTATTAAGGTGAACTTTAGAATGAGGGACTTGTCCAAGATGGTGACGCTTTTGCTCTGTCAGGTAGTTTTGAGCGATGCTGGGATGAGTTAAGACTTTCAGGGACTGTTGGGAAGGCATGATTGTATTTTGCAAGGTGAGAAGAACATGAGATTCAGGGGGATATGGCGGAATAATATAGTTTGGATGTTTGTCCTCTCCAAATTTTATGGGGAAATGTAATCTCCAGTGTTGGAGGTGGAGCCTGGTGGGAGGTGTTTGAGTCATAGGGGCCCAACCCTCATGAATGGCTTGGTGCCCTCCCCATGGTAATTAGTTCATGTGAGATTGGTTGTTTACACTTCTGTCTCTTACTCTCTCTCTCGCTATGTGACATGCCTGTTCCTCTTTGCCTTCTATGTTGAAAGCAAAAACTCCCTGAGGCATTATCAGAAGTCAAGCAGATGTTAGCACAATGCTTCCTGTACAGCTTACAGAACCATGAGCCAATGAAACCTCTTTTTTAAATAAATTAACCAGCCTCAGCTATTTCTTTATAGCATTTCAAAAGTGGCCTAATACACGTAGCAAACAGAAATTTAAGTATGAAGTGGCTGATGATGAACAATTATGAACTACGACATCCAAAATAAATTACTAATTTTTCAATTGAAGAATGATTAATGTTGTGACATAGAATGTTTCTGAATCTTGTATTTCTGCCAAAAAAAAGTTACCTTCCCCAATCAGGAAGCTATTCTTCTTACAGAAAGAAGTAGAAGAAAATATACTCAATGTTATGAAATAAATCACCCTATATATGTAATTATAGAACTGTGATTAGAGACAGGTAGACAGTAATATGAATGAAGGAAAAGTCATTCTTTATGAATAAATAAATAATGTTTGGCATTTTGTCAGGTTCATTACCAAAATCAAACTTGGTCTGTTCATACAAATGATAAAAAATATACTAAACTTTGACACATGGGTCAACAGAAATCTAGAAGGTGGACTTGATAATAAAAAAGTTAAAAACCTCATTTTGCTTGACAGTTGTGCAGAACATAAGAAAAGTAAGCAGCTGCTAAACAAAACAAACAAAAAGAAAAACAGAAAATAAAATAAACTTTTCAGTTAGTCACATTTTCAATATTTCTCTAAAGATGGAAGATATTGAAAGGTCTTAGAAATACACTTTACATCTTTTAAAGATTATATGCATTTATTTTAAGTAAATTCTGTATTAAAAATAACATAACAGAAATTGCAAAACAATGATTTAGTTATTTTACTTTAAACATCCTGAGTTCATAAAATTCTGAATTAAAGTATCTTTCAAGTGCTGTTACACTGAGAGATTAGATGCAGGGGCATCTTCTTTGATGACTTTAACTCAGATTAGAAAGATATTCTAAAGAATCTTATTCCATTAAGTCTTGTTTCTGTTTTGTGTTGTGTCAAATGTTAAAATGCCTAAAACTACATTACCTAGAATGTTGACACATGTATTTCAACTTTATGATACATTTTTAATGCTTTCAAAAGTCTATTGGTTTCATTTGAAGAGCAATGCTTGAAATTGTTATTACATATACAATAATAAATAGTATATAAAATATAGTGTATTATATGTAATATAATAATATATAATACCTATATATTTATTTAAAAGTTCAATATTTTAAATTAATTAATTTATTTAGTGTTGAATTAAACAATATTGTTAAGATATTTTATTAAGGCCTGTCTTACAATTTCAGAAGGTCAGCAACTTGGCATACTTCTATCAGTTGATATATATCTCCAAAAAATTCTACTTGGAAAAAAATGTTTAGCTACAAATATCAGGTAGTAAAAAGACTAATATTAAACTCTCCAGTACATAAAGGCCTTCTCAGATGCATTAGTCATGGGGTAATGCAGAAGTTAAATGCAATTTTTGATAGTGTGAAATAATGAATTTCAAAGCTCCTTTCTCTTCATTATCCAGTGTGGCAGTATCTAACATTTGAGAATGAAAGGGCTGATATCAAGTCTTATGGGAAGCAAGCTCTCAATAAGCATTGCTTTATTCATGCAAAAAAAATTGTGCTAAACTTATTTTAGCTTATGAAACATAAGTTAAAGGAATTAACATCCATTCAAACTATTAATGGTATATCAGAAGGAACAGCAACAATGTTCAACTAAAAATCACTTTTTAATAGATTGCTTTTGAGTTTTGGGTTGCTAAAAGTAGACCATAAGTAGAAGTTTAATATTATCTTAGTCAATTTGTGGTGCTACAACAAAATACCTTAGACTGCGTGGCTTCTAACAACAGAAAGTTATTTCTCACAATTTTGGAGGCTGGAAGTTTAAGATCAGGATGCCATTGTGGTCGAGTTCTGGTAAGGGCCAACTTCCTGGTTCATAGACGACCGTATTCTATCTGTGTTCCCACATGGCAGAAGGCAAGGAATAGGGGAGCTCCCTTGGGTCTCCTTTACAAGGGCACTATTCTCTTTCATGAAAGATTGTATTTTTAATGACCTAATTATCTCCCAAAGCTCCCATCTTCTGACACCATCACATTAAAGAGCTAACATATCAACATGCAAATTTTGGGGAGACACAAACATTTGGTCCTTAGGAAAAAAATAATTCTTAAATGTTTGTACTGTTATTTTCTTGTGATAGACTTTATCAACTAAGATAGACACTAAGGTTAAAAAAAAAAGTTACCTATGGGTCAAAGGTTCAAGGCCTCACAGGCATGGCAAATTTCTAAATTCTCACTAAACTCTCTAACAATAGGAGAGATCAGACAAATTATCGTAACTGTGATTTACAACCTGGACCACTAAAACTCTGATTTGGCAGAAAAGTGACCCCGCAAATATTCTTCCCTGATAAATAATTTGGACCTTACGCCAGTGTCAGCCAGTTTATAGAGGCTGCATGCAAACCATCATTGTATTTTATAGTTCACCTTTTGATGCAAAAAACCATATTCCACGTCATTTTATTGCTAAACCAAGTCTATAGTGAAAATGAGATGTATGTTACATACATGTTTATCCATTATGCATGCACACTGCTCCTCTCATAAATATGTATAGCTTTTCCCCCAAACCTTCTGAAAATATATGATACAGGTCCTGTGAGACATAAAACGCAAATTTTCTTTCCATTCTTCAAAGAGAGAATGCCTATTGTGTGCAGTGGAAACTTTTTCTTCCAGGCTTGCAAACCTATATCACAATAAAGTTCACTTTTCTATGATTTAGTCATCCTGGTGGTCTTTTGGGGAACAACTTCCATTGTATTTTCCATACATGTGTGCTCTTATTCTCATTGTCATCAGATCTTTCCTCTCCATTTTTCTTATGTATATTATATTTTATGTAAGACTATTTGCTTCAATGTGACAGTTCTTTATTCCATGTTAACAAAAACAGTGAAATTTTCTCTCTGAACACTTTTACTTCATTAACATGCACATATTGATTTTGACACATTCATTCCTGATGAGAAATGTCAGGTTTTCCATCAGATTAAAAATAATTCTGTTCAATTACATTGATCTGTGTATCCATTTACCTGTAACCAACTGATCTGCAATAAAATTGACAAAAAATAAACAATGGGTCAAGGACACCCTACTCAATAAATGGCACCAGGAAAATTAGATAGCCATATGCAAAAGAATGAAACAACCCTTGTTTTTCACCATGTACAAAAATTAACTCAAGATGCATTTAAAAACTTAAATGTAAGACCTGAAACTATAAAATTCCTAGAAGAAAACCTAGGAAACATTCTTCTGTTCATTGGCCTAGGCAAGGAATTTATGATTCCTAAACCCCAAAAGCAAATGCAACAAAAACAAAATAGGCAATTGGAAGTTAAACTAAAAAGCTTCTGCACAGCAAAATAAATAATCAACAGAATAAACAACCTACAGAATGGGAGAAAATATTTCTAAATTGTGCCTCTGACAAAGGACTAATATCCAGAATCTATAAGGAAGGAAAACAACTCAACGAGCAGCAGCCAACAAACATACTAAAAAAAGATGCTCAACATTGCTAATCGTCAGAGAAATACAAATTAAAGGCACAATGAGCTATCATCTTACACCAGTCCAAAATGTTTTTACTAAAAAGTGAAAGAACAATAGATGTTGGCATGGATGCAGAGAAAAGGGAACGCTCACACATTGTTGGTGGGAATGTGAATTTGTTCCACTTTTATGGAAAATAGTGTAGTGATTTCTCAAAGAAGAAAAATAGATCTGCCATTCAACCCAGAAATGCTAGGTGTCCTTTTGATATGATTTCTTCTCCTTTTACTCAAAAGAAAATCATTTACTCAAAGACATCATTATATCAAAGGATGCCTGTACTCATATGTTCATCGCAGTACTATTCACAATAGCAAAATCATGGAATCAACCTAAGTGTCCATAAACAGTTAATTAGAAAAAGAAAATGTCATATCTCTCTATATATATCACGTGTGATATCGCATGTATACACACACACACACATATATACAATGTGTATATATGCATATATGTGTGTATACACACACTATGAATACCACACAGCCATAAAAAGAATAAAATTATGTCCTTTGCAGCAACATGGATAGAGCTGGAGACCATTAACCTAAGGGAACAAACTCAAAAATAGAAAACCAAATACTACATGTTCTCACTTATAAGTAGAGGCTATAAGTAGGAGCTAGAGAATGTCTACATATGGACATGATAATGAAAATAGATACTGGGGGCTCCAAAAGGGCGGGAGAGGGGAGAGGGTTGAAAATTACATGTTGGGTACAATGTTAATTATCTGGATAATGGGATATTAGAAGGCCAATTTTCACCAGTATGTAATATACCATATAACAAGCACATGTACCTCTTGAATCTAAAATTTTAAAGTTAAAAATAATAAAGGGAACTTTGAATTATTTACTTATGCCTCATTATTTTCACCAAAATTTCTAAAATTTATTTTAATTTATTGAATTTCAGAAAAAAACCTTTAAGTTTCATATCAAAAGATTCATACAGCAATTTATAATTCTGATTTAATGCAACTTTAGGTGCCTTTAACTATATAAATTTTAAGCTAAAGGAAATCTGAATTTCTAGGTAATTTTTTCAAATGCAAAAACAACTAAGTTTATTTAAAATTATTTTTATTTTATTTTTGATTTTAGAATACTTGAATATCAAAAAGTAAGCCCAGCCTGGTGACACAGAACTATCTCAGCTACTCAGGAGGATGAGGCAGGATCACTTGAGCCTAGGAGTTCAAGTCTACAACAAGCTATGATCATGCCAGTGTACTCCAGCCTGGATCACAAAGCAAGGTCTTGTCTCAAAAAAAGTTAATTAATCAATTAATTAAACCACTACCTATATTTCAGCTTTTTTTTTTTTTTTTTTTTTGTTTTCTTTTTCCTTTTTTTTTTTTTTTTTTTGAGACGGAATCTCACTCTGGAGCACAAGCTGGGCTGCAGAGGTAGGATCTCGGCTCACTGCAACCTCCGACTCCCAGATTCAAGTGATTCTCATTCCTCAGCCTCCCAAGTAGCTGGGATTACAGGTGTGCACCGCCACACCTGGCTAATTTTTGTATTTTTAGTAGAGGCGGGGTTTCACCATGTTGGCCAGGCTTGTCTCGAACTCCTGACCTCAAATGATGCACCAGTCTCAGCGTCCTAAAGTGATGGTATTACTGTCATGAGCCACGACGCCCAGCCTATTTCAGCTTTCTGAAGGTTTGTTTCATTTGCAAAGCTTTCTCAAGTGCATTTTCATCCAGAATGAAAAATGATTTCAGCATTTTCCTATGTTAGTCTTTCATTAATAACAGCTCTCTTTCCCTCTTATGTGAAAAGAAATTTGTTTCCTTCTTTCAGGAAAGAATCACTTAAAAATTATATTTCCCTGCCTCCCATTCAGTGTACTATAGATGATGTAACCAAAACAATTTGGGATAATTCTGCTCTTTCTTCTTAGAAAGCATACTGTGAAGCCAACATTTTTATGCTAGTCAGGTCAGCTTTGTGCTTAACACCTTGGATTGTCACCGCTAGCTGGCTGAGTGTCATATGTTGATGGCAGAATTCCAGTGTGACATCTGACAGTTTGAGGAAAAAAACACTGAAGATTATTTACACAGACAAACAAAATGCACCAGTATACTCTCTGAACGTTTTGTTTTAGTTTGTTTCAAAACAGTTTTGGTCTCATTACACGGTATTACATTAACTACTAAGTAAATGTAAAGCTAAATTCTTACATTTATCTTAAAATCAATGGTTTTGAATTTCTCTCTAACTTATTCTCTCTCTTGACCCTCTGAATAAAGAGGTATAGGTAGTATTTTATGCACTTGATGGATGAGCAAACTTACACTTTAGGACTACTCAAAATGAAGGCAGGGGGCCAGTTTTCATCCCTAAACTGATGTTTAACAGTCTAAATGGAGATAGTGCAGTAACTGAGAGTAACATTTTTAAAAACTTTAGAACAACTTGTCAGAGTAATTTCATATTTACTTAATCTTATAATGAAAATGTGATTTATATTTTTATGCCTTTTTATTTGTTTCATTTTTCTGGTCATTTTTTCATTGTATTTTATGGAAGTTTTAGTTTGCGATGAATGGGGAAAACTGATACCTCACAAAGGATAGATAGTTTAAGGTTTAAGAAGCAGAGCTCTAGAAAGTTTTTAATGTAACCAATGTCATTTGGTTGTTCATTTCGCTTAGGTACTCCAAACCAATATACGGATTTACAAGGTAAATAAATAAAAACAATTCTTAAACTGACACCAGGAAACTGAGATTTACTTGGTCTTATCTGAAGCATGGACATAAGAATTTAAAAATACACATCAAAAAGCTCCTGATAACAAACCAATGTAAAATAGCTGGAATCTACGAATCAAGGTCTTAGGTTCCAAGATAATCTAGTCCTATTCTCTTTAAAGTTCCCTAAAAGAGTTTACAATGATGACCAGGCAATTTCTCCTCCCTCAGAAGTGAGCTTCTGAGAGGGGTCACACTGGAGAAATGGTGCTTGGCAGGTGGAGATTCTATCAGTAATGCTGGTGGTCTCCATGGCAACAGTTACCATGGTGGAGGAACACCTCCAACAATGGCTGGCATAGTGTAAGAAAGGGAATGCAGATTGTTTTATTGCTGTGATGGCTACACTGTGTCTCTGTGCATCTCTAGGGAGGAATTGTGGAGGGGCTCCCATCACATTTCCCTTAATTTTGGCACACTGCTTCACAACTTTTTTTTGTTTGGTTGGTTTCACAGTACCCAAATGAAAGCATCAAAAGTCTAGTTTGAACAGTTATACTCAGTAATCAATTCTTCATCATTCAGCCGACCTCAAGTTCCAAGAAAATAATTTCAAAGTTGTATCCCTCAGAAGCACTATAATTTAACAAAGAATTTTTACAAGAAAAGGAATTTGCAGTACTCCAAAAAGCTAGCATTTTCATTAAAGATGTTCACTATAACACATGTAAAAATGGTTGTCTGTGTGGCTGCATACTTCTCAAAGGTTTAAGACTGTGTATTTGCATCTGAACAGCACTTGTGTCACCCTGAATGAAACAAATGGGGTAAAGTTATTGCATTTCAAGAATTATTTGTTATTATAAATTCAAATTAAATTGCAATAAGATTTTGCTTTTTTATATTTAATAAGGAAAATATAACTGATTATGAATATCTGAATGTGATGGCTAAAAATGTAAAGAATGTAAAGATTCCTCTTTGATTATTAAAATATTTGTAATGAAACAAGATGATGAAACAACATAGGCTATGGCTGATCTCTCCATAACAGCACCAGAGGTGTCTCAGAAGTTACAAGAAGGTTGAAGAATCCAAATAATAAGCATAAAAGACCAATAAATTGCTAGTGACTTAAGTTGCAGTTATCCTAAAGTGAGGCTAATTTAGAAGGCTAATGATGGGCATGAGGAGAAATTTTTTAATGTGCTCATTTTATTTTTTTCTACATTGCCCTGTGTAGATGATTATTATCCTATTTCTATTTCAAGTCAGATAAAAATAAAACAAAATAAAACAATCCACCCACATCACAGCGTGAACAAAATGCAAGGTCCGCCAGAGCCCTGCTTGGACAGGGGGCAGTGAACAAGAGTTATTAGGTCTAGTCAAATGGATCAGCCCAATCTCTTGAACAATCATCTCCTCATATATATACTGATAGCTGATTTAAACAACAGTGATAAAATATAAAAAGTATCTCTTGGGAATCAGTAGTAAAAGAAAATTCCCCAAGGACCAGTAATACCCTGTGGGGATGAAATCAAATAGGGAGAGATTATAGCAATTGAAAATCTTTGTCTTGAGATGCCACCCCAATGAAACATGCAGAATTCAAATTAAAGAGAGAAGTTAAAAGGTGGGCTTTTAAACTTCCCCCAAATTACGCCACTTGTACATTAAATCAAATTCATCAAATTCCTTCTTCACTACCTGAAGACATATCTCCAACAATTACTATTTTTTTTTTCATTTTTTTGCTCCCAGTAGAAACATTACCATAAATACTCAAAATACTTAGGTTTTTCACTACTTAAAAACAACCTTAACAGCATCTTTCTCATCAAGTACGTTTGAATTTCAGAGCCAAATCTCTTCTCCAATAGAGCAAAATTCTTAGAAATAGTTGTCATTTTTATGAAGCACGCTATCTCTTCTATTCTCTCTTAAGTCCAGGTTTCACCCTTACCACTTCTCTGTAATTGCTCTAATGAGTTTCACCAATTCAGCAATGCTCTCTTTTGTTGCCAAACCCAACAGTTCGTTGTCAGTCCTTGACCTGACAGCCATCATTTGACCCTGCGGCAGTTTGCGGTTGTCCTCTTACTCCCTGGTCTCTCCTCAAACCTCTTTGCTGCTTCCCACTTTTTCATCAAGATGTTTTAATATTAGAGTGTCCACAGGTAATAGCCTCTGCTTTTTTGGTTTTCTGATCTATACTCAATTCCACGGCAACTAATTCATCCCAGTAGCTAAATATCCTCTATTTGGTGAGAACCCTCAGATTCATACCATCAGACCACATCTCTCTCCCAAACTCCAGATATTTATTTACTTTACCAAGATATAAGTAGACTTCTCAAATTTAATATGTCCCAAACTGCACACCTGATTTTCTCAAAACTCCTTATGCTCCTAACTTACCCATCTAATTGATGGATATACCATCCTTCCAGTGACTTCTCTCTATTTCCATAAGACACATACAATCCACCAGGAAATTCTGCAGCATGTATCTAAAATCTAACCACTTCTTACCATGTTACTGCCATCACCTTTGTCAATGCCACAAACATCTGTTGTCTTAATGGTTTCCTGGCCTCTACTCAGAGTCGTTTATTCCAAGAAATGTGTACTTTTAAAACTTAAATCGTTTTATGTCACTCTGCTCTTAAATGTCTGAAACAGCTCCCTATTTTACTCGGAATAAAAGCCAGTGTTTTTAAAAAGCCTACAGGGTCCTGAATGATCCCAGTACTTTGACTTCTACTCCTAACTTTGCTTCATCCATTTGGTTTTAGCAGAACAGCCATCCTTTCTATTCCCTGAAAGGGTCACTCACGCTTCTGGTTAAAGGACTTAGATTTTTCCTCTGCCTAGGACATTCTTCTCCTAAATATTCTTTCTAAATATGCCCACTGTCTAGAATCTTCTTTCCTTAAATAACCATGTATCAAGCCTTTTCAGGTTTCCAAGGCTATACTAAAATCTAATCTACCTATATTACTTGTACCTGTAATGTGTACCAAACCCACACTGCTGACATTATTGGGTGAAAATAAAAGAAAACTTGTAATTATAATTTAAATTAATAGAGAACATTCTTTAAGAATAGAAATGTCATTTATCTGTGAATATAAAGAATGTTTTTCTTTCTTTTATTAATTTCTATAACAGATAATTGAACATATATATATTTTGAGACAGAGTCTCGCTTTGTCACCCAGGCTGGAGTGCAGTGGCACAATCTCTGCTCACAGCAACCTCCTCCTCCCAGGTCAACCAATTCTCATACGTCAGCCTCCTGAGTAGCTGGAATCACAGGCATGTGCCGCCATTTCTGGCTGTTTTTTGTATTTTTAGTAAAGAAGGAGTTTCACCATGTTGGCCAGGCTGGTTTTGAACTTCTGACCTCAAGTCATTTGCTTGACTCAGCCTCCCAAAGTGCTGGAGTTACAGGCATGAGCCATCGTGCCGGCCAGATAATTGAATATTGAAAGCAAAAAAAGCAATATATTATATATTTTAAGATATGTAGAATAAAATATATTAAAATAACAGCACAAAAAATGTAACATGAGAAAATGGAATTACACTATTGCACTATTCTTAAATGCTATGCAAATGCTATGATATTATTTTGTGGAAAACTGTAATAAGTTAAAAGATGCAATTGCATATCCTAGAGCTGCACAATTTATACAGTAGCCATTAGCCACATGTAGCTAAGTGAATTTAATTTAAATTATTTAACAAATTAAATTTTAATTTTAGTTTCTCTGTTGCACATGTGCTTAATGGTCACATGTGGCTACTGACTGCTAAATTGGGTAAAGGTGGTATGAAACATTTCTACCATCGTTGAATGGTCTAGTAGAAAGCCCTACCCTAGATAATTCACTAAGAAAACAAAAACCCAAAAGATATTTATAATAAATAAATATATGATAAAATGGAATACAAGTAAATAATCTAATAGATAGCACTAACCTAGAGAATTCATTAAGAAAACAAAAACTAAAAAAATTTATAATAAACAAATCAATGATAAAGTGGAATACCAGTAAATAGTATAAATATGGCAAGATAAGAGAAAAAATAACAAAGAAGTGATGAGATAAATTAAAAACAGCTCTCAAGATGTTATAACTAAATCTCACAACCATATCTATAACTATGCTAAACGTAAACATATTTGTAAAGGAACATGGAATAATTGCCAATGAAGACAATGTGATAGGCCATGAAACAAATCTCAATAAATGTAAACAATATCAAATATACATAATTTATTATCTAATCACAGAATTACATTAATACTCAATAGAAATATATAAATTCTGTATTGATACGTTCAGAAATATAAACTTGTTTGTATAAATAATGTGTAGATGAATAAGATTTAAATCCAGAAATAAGAACATATTTGTATCACATGATTATTAAAACTCAGTTTAGATGATCCTTGACTTATGATAGGGTTATACCCTGATAAACCCATCGTAAGTTGGAATGCATTTAATACACACAATCTACTCAACATCATAGCTTAGTCTAACCTATATTAAACATGCTTATAATACATACATTAGCACACAGTTGGACAAAGTCATTTAACACAAAGCCTATTTCATAATAAATTATCAAAATCTCATGTAATTTATTGAATACTATAGTGAAAGTGAAAAGAAAATGGTTGTATGGGTACTTCAAGTACAGTATCTACTGAATGCATATTGTTTTCTTGCCATTGTAGGGTTGGAAAATTGTTAAGTAGAACAATTGTAATCTGAGGACCATCTGTTGGTAAAAATCTCTGGGGTGGAGCTAAAGCATTTCTAGAGGGAGACTTATGACTTTGAGATGTTTATATTAGAAAATAAGAAAAAAGGCTAAAATCAGTAATATAAGCCTCCCCCAGAAAAATCTTAGAAAAGCAAGAGAAAATTATTCTCAAACTGAATAAAACAAAGAAAGTATTAAAAACACAAAACAGGGCACAGTGGCTCAAGCCTGTAATCCCAGCACTTTGGGAGGCTGAGGCGGGTAGATAACCAGAGATCAGGAGTTCAAGACCACCCTGGCCAGCATGGTGAAACCTCATCTCTACTAAAAATACAAAAAATTAGCTGGGCGTGGTAGCAGATGCCTGTAATTGCAGATACTCGGGAGGTTGAGGCAGGAGAATTGCTTGAACCCGGGAGGCAGAGGTTGGAGTGAGTGGAGATCAAACCATTGCACTCTATCCTGGACAATGACACCAAGACTCCATCCCCCCCCCAAAAAAAACAAAAAAAACAAGAGCAGAAATTAATTAAATAGAAAGTGTACAGTCAATAGAGAAAATCAACAAAACTAAACTGGCTTCATTAAAAAGAATAATAAAATTTTTGAACCTTTATGCTGACTAATCAAATTGAAAAGGGAGAAAATACAAATCACCAAAACTTAGAAAATAATCAAAGGCATTTGTAAATGTCCAATGGCCATGGAAAGAATAACAGAAAGATAGTATTTCTGCCTATAAATTTGACAAACTCAATAAAATAGACAACAACTTGAAACCATAAGTTATCAAAACTAATAGGAGAAATATTAGAAAATTCTGAAAGCCATAATTGAACATCTGAAACACAATAAAAAACACAATCATTATATCTTCTTTCATTTGCACTGCTAAGTCTCAAAGAAAACGCATTACCTAAATGGTTGACCAACACAGTATGATATCTACTCACTTAGTTAGAATATTCCATTTGAGTTAAGAAATCATTAGAACTAATAAAAGACTTTATAAAATTTGCCTGATATAAGATTATCTCTAAAAAATAACATAGTCTTGGCAAATCAAAATAATGACTAGAAAATATAGGAATGATTTTAGACAGCAATTAATTAACTTAAAAAAAGAGACCGTTTGTATAAAATTTCTAAACTATTGTCAATTTTAAGTGAACAAGATAAAGAGATATGTCACGTTTACAAATGGAAAAACTTAACTTTTTAAAATCTGTAAATATTCCCCACTAAACTAAAATTTAGTATAACTCTGATCTTAGTTTTAAATATTTATTTTCATATTTTATGAAAATGAATACCTTATGCAAAAGAATAAGCATCAACAAGAAAAATTTAAAAAGGAAAACAAAAAGAAAGTAAATGCCCTATATATTCTTCATTTTGCTCTGCAAAGGTATAGCAATAATTATATATACAAGAAAAGGCAGGTAAGCTAATTGATAAAAACATGAAGTACAGAAATACTTGAATCATGTTTTCATTATCTGATACTTTAAAAGTTGACCTCCCTAAAGTGTTTGTGCTTTTAAAACAGATATTTTAACCCTTGTTGTATGCTCACCACATATAACAGTACTTAATAAGTATTTAATGAATGAAAGAAAAGACAATTAAATGTATATGACAGAAATTAAACCATAAATCTGTAGAAGATTTTAGAGAAGCTACTCACCATATGAAGAAAACATAACAGGTACATAATTTATACTCCAAAATAAATTATAGATGGATTGATGACTTAAATATCAAAGTAAGAAGAAAAAAGAATGGAATAGTATCTTTATTATCTTGGAATAAGAAGGGACTTCTTATAGAAGAATCCAATAAAATAAACACTTCAAATATCAAATCATCTAAATAACTGGATATCAATTTTCAGAAAATAACATGCAAGTGATTCCTCTTAAACTCACACACTGGAAAATTTATGTGTCTCCATTTATATTTATATTTTCCTTTGTTATCCATTTATTTTAGTTAATTGAAAATTTACTGGAAATTCAATATATACAGCTTTTCAGAACAGAATAGTTAATACGCTTTTAATAAGACTACAGTAGTGATTGTTTCATTATCTCCCAATAATTATTTTCCATTCTATTTCATTGTAGTAAACACTCTAATTTTTTTCAGCCACCTCTCCTCGGTAAAAGAGTAAAAGATAAAATAGAAAGAGAAGACAGAGGAGGAGGGAAAACAGAAGAAATTACGACATTTTCAGACCTTTGTTCTAGCTAGCTATGACCATAGAGAGATGTTCCAGCCAATGGAATGTGAACGAATGTGGCATAGGCAACTTCTGGGTCAGGGCCATAAACAGAGGGTGAATCTTCTTCTATCACCTCTTTTCTCTTCTACGCTGGTTAGACTGCAGGGTTATTAGGCTAGCAACTCTTCAGATCATGCATAAGAGGGAGACACTCCACAAAGGGAGAAATCCACAGGATGGAGGAAACATACCTACTGCATCAGATGGAACATTTAAGTGAGAGAGAGATGTCTCCATCTTGTTTATGAATAAACAACATGTGACCAATTATAAAACCTTAGCTGACACAGAAATTACATTCAATGGACAGTGTTCACTATAATGACTGCTTGAATTTCAGAGAAGTACTAGTGCTTGCTTCTTTTGGTTATATTTTTACTTAATTAAATGTTGGTAATATTTTCTACAGAAGTTCTCCATTGAATACTATATTAATGAGTATACTACAGTTTTTATTTTAAACACTTATGAGGAGCCTTATGATAGTAAAGATGCTTATTTATTCACCTAATTGTAGTAAGGCACAATCACCCAAATTTCTCTGGTTGCAAAAGAAGCCAGCATAACAGCTAAAAGAGGTGAAACATAATAACCTCAACTTCTTTTATGTCTTCTTGGAGAGAATGAAATCAATAGGAAAAAAAAAAAAAGCATGCATATGCCTTTTTCAAAGAAAATAGGATAGAATGGAATTCTAACTGTAATTTAGAAACTCTGATTATCATGTATCATTTCTATTATGCAATATTCTGATGAACAGCAAATTCAGGATAACATTATCATGTTACTACAAATTAAATAAGTTGTCTCTGATAGAATGTATGCTAGGAAAGAAGGTAATGCTCAAATTCTGGAAAAGCGTTTTCCAAACACAGAAGTTCGAAAGGCTACCATGGAAGAATGAATAGTTACATGTTTTCTTTAGATTGTTATGTGAACGGTATCTTAGTTTGAACTCCTCTTTCTTTCCTAGAAGAAAAAAATACATTGGAACATAGGTTTAGATTTTTAATACAGGTTTATTTAGTAGATAAATAAATGCACAGGAGTGTGAATAGCAGTATGTCAATTACACATAAAATCTTTTAAGTGTAATTAAAACTTAAAGTTGATCGTATATTTGAAAGTTTCTGTGTTAATTGACCATATATTTGAAAGTTTTCATGATAGATTTGGCATCCCAGGCTATATTTTTATTTCCATCACAAGTGAAGATAGTGAGGGCTGTAATTTAGAGCTACTAGTAAATGAAATTATCACATTATCATTAAGAGACAGTTATTATATAACAGATTTTTTAAAAAGAGAAGTCACCAAGTTCATAAACTGAAACACAAAAATTTTGAAACACACACAGGCACACACACACTTGCAGAAGTGCACATAAAAGAAAAAAGAAAAAAAAATTGCCAAACTTAACCGTCATTGTTACTTTCTCTCTCAACCTGTTTTTTCCTGCTGTAACAGAATACCACAGACCAGGTAATTGTTAACAAGAAGAAATTTATTTTCTCACAGTTCTGGAGACTGGGAAGACCAAGATCAACGGGCCAGCATTTTGCAAGACTTCTTGCTGCATGATCTCACGGCAAAAGGCAGAAGGGCAAGAGAGGGTGAAAGAGAAAGATAAATAATCCAAGCTCATTATTTTATAAGGAACCCACTCTTATAACATCAAATCAACTCCCACAATAATGGCGTTCATCCATTAATGAGGGCAGAGCCTTCACGGTCCAATCATCTCTTAAAGGTCTTATCTCTTAACTGTTATACATTAGGGATCAAGTTTGCAACCCATGAACTTTGGGGGACATATTCAAACCATAGCACTCCCCATTCTAAATGATTTGGGTTTCTACTTGTACAAATTAATTATATATAATAAAATATGATTTAAGAAATTAGTTTTTTCTATATAGCTTAAATTGGATTTCAAGACATTTGACTTCTCAGTTTCTCTCTTAAAATAATGATTTGTATAATTTTTATCATGAAGAGAGGGGTGGACTTGAGAGGCTATTCATACTGAACATTTATTTATTATCACAATCTTTAAAGTTTAGTACAAATTGAAAATAATAATTTCCAGAAAATTAATATGAAGTAAGACATAGAAGATCAAAAGTTTGAGAATAGGATCTCTTAGGTGAGGGCAAGATAAAAACATTCTTATCTCTCATCTTGAATATTGGGAAAGCAGATGTAGATCTGAAACTATTACTTACTGAGGTATAGCTGATATAGACAGCTATTATTCCTGTGAAGAAGTAAAATGATTGAATCTTGACTCTTGTTTTAGATGAGGAATGAAGGGGGTTGGATAGGAGCTTACTAATATAAGCAGTATATTATTAACAGTATAAATATTATATTATATTATATTGCATATTTTTATTTCCCCAAAATTCATATGTTGAGATCCTAATCCTCAATGGGATGGTATTAGTATGTGCAGTTTGAGGGATGTAATTAGGTTTGAGACATGTAATTAGGTTAGGTCATGAAGATGACGCTCCCATGATATCAATAGAATTAGTATTCTTAGAAAGAGCTAGGGCTTCCTCTCTTGGCCATCTGAAGAGACAGCAAGAAGCTGACTAACTGCAATTTGGAAATGGGGTCCTCATCGGTAAGCTAATTGACTGGCACCTTGAGCTTGAACTTACAACCTTGAGAACTGTGAGAAATAAATGTTTATTGTCTATGCCAGACAGTCTATGGTAATTTGTTATAGCAGCCTGAGCTAAGACAGATATTATATTATTAATTTCCTGTATTTTACTCCAATAATTTAAGCTCTATCAGGACAAGGATTTTTCTCTATTTGGTTGACTGTTTTAGTCTCAGTGCTTCACACAAAACCTTGTATGTAGTAAGCACTCAATAAATGCTAATTGATTTGAAATAATAGTCCTTTCACTGAGTTGCTATGTCTTTAATCTTTTAGCTTCAGTTTTTTTATCTGCAAAATTTAGATACTGTCACTCTCTTACCAGCCTCATAATATTTTTTGAGGATTAAATAAGATTCTTTATGTCAGAATATACTGAAAATCATAAAGTCTGATATAAATATAAGGAATAAGTAATTACCCTTTCTTACTTCATTTTAATAAATCTGCTATGCAAAATACATATTTTCTGAATTTATTTGCATTTAGTGTAAGCTCAAATTATGTAGGTATTCATGCATTTAATGTAGAAATGTTAAAGTTTTTACCTAAATCGACATCTTTGAGCTCCAGTGTGAATGGATTCATGATCAGTTCATCAATCAATCATTATAATTGACTGATGTATTAAGGATTTTATATCCTTGACAATATTCTATATCAACCAACATGAATTTTTGAGCCATTGGACTCAAAATACTGATTATTGTTTACCCATCATCCAGCTGTCACACAGAAAAGTTCCTGAGGAAATTTATGTGCAATAAACAAGGCAAAGAAAAAGATCATACTTTGCTTCTAGTGTTTTTGCCCTGAATGCTTGTGTAGTACTTATTACGTTTGGCTTCATCAGCGAGAATGCAGAAAAGAGGCAGAATAAAGACTAAAAGTAAATGAGATTGCTCCTTTCCCAGTAAGTTCTCCTAAATTTTGGTTTTCATCACCCTGCTAAGACAAAATGTAAAGCTCATGTTCCTGGGTATGTTAAGTCCATGGCAGCATTGATCATCCCTGCAGCTGAGTTGGGAAGTGGAAGGTAGAAGAGGGCTGCCAGCGTAATCCCCTTCATCCTGACATTAATTTTTATGCTCAGCTAACATTTCTGCTTTGTGATAACTAGACATTAACATATATCTGTAGTAATGATATGGGTTATAATTATCTGCACATAATATAAGATGCTAACAAATGTGCACCTATGAAGCAAATGCCTTAGTGTTGTGATGTTCCTATCAAAATTGTCTGGCAATTCATTGATACTACTAATAATATTTTTGAGTAAGGAAACTAAGAGTTCCAAGCTTAAAAGTAATGAAAGGTCAAGAGGAGTTTACAAAATGAAAGCTATTTAAGTCAAATCTTAAGTAAACTGTTAGAAACATCATATCTTTTTTTACATATAACGGTTTCAATCTGAATGAGAGATTTTCTGTAACAAGATGACATGAAAAGGAAAATAAATACATAGGACGAAAGATGAACTTTAAAGCACATCATCTTGCCTTTAATATTACCCCTGCTAATGTGTTCAGGCCAATAGATTCTCTATGTGTCTTGCATTATAATTTCCTTAATGAATACTACATTGCATGGTTAATGAAATGGCAAAAGACTTAGCTGAAAAAAAATCAAAATGTTAGAAGATGACTAAATAAATTTTATCTATAACCAGTCTGAGCAATTTTCATGCTCTTGAGTTATCAGCAATTTAGATAATTTTCTGAAATATTCTGTATTAATTCTGCACTAATAGGTAGGGAAAGAATACATTTTTTCTTATTGAACATTTGCAGTAAGGAAAAGGTTCTGAATAAATGTTGACAGAGCAGTTTGTCTCTGACAGTCTCAGCTCACTCATAACTTAAATCTTTTTTGATGATTGACTTATTTCAAGTATATTATCTCAAATATACAATGGAAATTAAAATCGTATTTATCAAATGTTTTGATATGGTGAAATCATGCTGTTTTTATAAGCAAAGATTAACAACTATTGATCATGGCCCACACATTAAGAAGGAATTTCTTTAGTAAGCCAGACTTCTATCAACAGTTACCTTGTCATAATAGTAAGCAAATGAAGACATGACCATTTCAGAACACAAAATAACAGTATCTGAACTTGATAAGAGTGAAACTGCTGCAATTGGATTTTAGTAATCACCTATCTCAATAGCCTCATTCCACAAACAAGGAAATTGAGATAGCGAGGCCAGAGAGCTCATTAATGACATAAATCAGAATCCATGTTCTCAAATGACACCTAAATTTCAACATGTCCTTTGACTAAAAGGTTTTTTGTTCTCCTGCTGCCCTACTCCTGCTTGCTCTTATTCTGCCTGGGGAATTCCTTTTCGTCACCCAATATGCAAATAAAATGTCACTTTTTTGAGGTGCAAAGGGCATTTCCTGTACCAAGCCTGTACCTACTCATTGTGACCATTACACCTATGGGCACTAATATGTCAATAATTTTAATGTAAAACAATTAAGCCTATTCCAATTATTTGTTTAATTGGTCTCTGTGAGATATGCTAGGCTAGAAATAATATCTTATTTACAATTGAAGCTCTGGGCCTAACAGAGCTTCGGTGACACAGAAGACACACAAAGAATCTTCACTGACTGACTAAGAGAGGAGCATACGTCACCAAGTGTGATGGGCTGAATACAAAATTTCATACTTCACTGGACAAGGGGAGCTTTTAGTTGAATGACATAAAAAGTAGTACAGACATTATGAGGCAGTACTTAGATTCAATAACATTCTTGTTCCTTTACAGGCCTGTGTAATATACAAAAGCTATTTTTTCAAGCTTTCAAAGAAAGGCAGCTTTCTTTTCAACCAGACAGGAATATGCGAACCCAAGAAGAAGGAAAGCCAAATCTCATTACCATTTTCTGGACAATGTTCGGTAGGAATAGGGAGCAAAATAAATGCTGCAGTATTGAAATAATTGACAAAGATTGAGCTATGAGAAATTAGACATTGAAACTTTTATGCTGTTGGAATATTATCCCTGCTGTAATAGAATCATCAGCTTGGTGAAAATCATCATGTACAAAGAAATGCATTAGAGAATAACGTAGTATTGGGGGAAAAAAGAAACCTGAGAAATATACCACAATCAGAACCATTTCCACCAGACATATCTGCCTGAACTGTTCACTAGTATATTCCTATTGTCCTGTCACCTTAGAATATTACATTGGCAAGCTCACATGTATAGTTACTTTACAAAGGATCACCCACAAAATCCCTTCAGCTTGCCTGAACTCCCCCCCTACTCACCTAAACTTTTACTATCACCCCTACCCTGACATATAGTTAGGTTGATTTTTTTATCAAATGAGTAACATTTATTGAATTCTCATTATTGTTGGCATGGATCTCATATTTCTCCATGTCTTTTGAACAGTGACATTGTCAGATTTTGCTCTGGACTGTCCTTTAAAGGATTTTACATAGAAAACATCATTGCCGTTAGGGACAGTATCTCACTCAGGAGAATAGAATATGTTTGTTTGCTGTCTAGAAAAATAATGAAAATGTCTCTCTCCAAGACAAAGGTTGAGGAGGTTTGACTGAAGCCCTTTAAATGCTGTGATTTCCAAAATTAGGAGTTTCTCAGCTGTAACACAGACCCACTGTATATATGCAGTTCACCTAGGCTGCTCCACACTATCTCAAGGATAACTGGTGAGTTGGGGGAAATTAAGGCACACTAGAAGCACATGCTGCCTGTTAAGGTGTGTGTAATTAAGTCCTTTGTCTCTGTGACGAAATATCATGTCTCCTTCCAGCATCTATGGCCTGGGGGATAGACTAACTTGTTAGCTTCCAAGGAGAGTAAAATCTCTGACACTTCAAAGTTCCTGACGATTACATATCCAATATGATTCCAGGTGCTATATATGTAATAATGAGTGAACACTATGCCCCTGCCCTAATGAATTTTGCATTTTATAGAGGAAGAGAAACTAAAACCCATTTAAATAAAAAAGACCACGATAGCTGTGCTTCCATACAAGTGCTATAAGGAAAGTCAACAGGGAGCTGGAAGAGGGAATAATTGCAGATATAGAGAGTGGGATAGTAAGGAAAAGATAGATCTGAATAAATATTATTTAAACTGGGCCATGAATTATGAGTCTTCCACAACAAATATAAGAAAGGCGTGCTAGAAATAAAATATGTCAAAACTAAGGGTTCTGAGATGAAAAGGAGACTGAATGTCAGAAGAACAGTATGGCTAGAGTGAAGAGAGACCAAGAGTAAAGGGTATGGAAATTATGTAGGAGATGACAAGTTAAGGGTCAAATCATACAAGCGACTCTTGAAGGATTCAGTAAAAAATCGGAATATTCTAAGTAAACTTGGATTTTATTTTATTTATTTATTTATTTAGAGAAAAAGTCTTGTTCTGTTAGCCAGGCTGTAGTGCAGTGGCACGATCTTGGATCACTGCAACCTCTGCCTCCCGGGTTCAAGAGTCTCTCTTGCGTCAGCCTCCCAAGTATCTGGGATAACAGGCATGCATCACCAACATGCTAGGCCAATTTTTGTATTTTTAATAGAGACAGGGTTTCATCATGTTGACCAGGCAGGTCTCGAACTTCTGGTCTCAAGTGATCTGCCCACCTGGGACTCTCAAAGTGCTGGGATTACAAGCATGAGCCATTACACCCAACCTGGATTTTTCCTTTTAAGAGAAGGTAAGTCATAAGAAGTAATGATATTTGATTTATGTTTTAAAAAGATGACTTGAGTTCTAGGAAGTAAATAGATTTCAAGAGACTAAGTAAAAGCAAAGAAATAGGGAAGAAATAGAATTTAGGAGGCTATTACTAAGCTCTGGAAAACAGATGGATGTATATTGAAGTAGGGCAATGGCAATGAAAAAATCCAAATGTATTTAGAGGTAGCATTATCAGGATTGAGGTTCAGTGCGGGTGGCAAGTGAAGGAAAACAAAAATCTATGCCTAGATTGAAGGCAAAATCAACTGCATTCATTTATTCTTTGCCTTCCTTCATTTGTTCATTCATTTCTTCCTCCCTCTTCCCCTCCCTCCTTTCTTCCTTCCTTCCATTAGCAATTTTTCAAGGACCATATAAGTGTCAGGTACTATCTTAGGTCTTGAAGATACAGCAGTAAACAAAATAAAACTCCTCAATAATTTCGCTTTGCAATGGGAGGCAGAAAAAATTAAAAAAAAAAACAGAAAAATATTCAAGGTAAGGAAGTGGTAAGAATTATGGGAGAAATATGAGGTAGGGTCACAATAAGGATGAAGAGGGTGTGTTAATCAATGGCTTTACTGAGGAGAGGACACTGCAGAAGATACTGACATGATGTGCATGAGTGAGCCAGGCAGATATCGGCACAAAACTTAACGGTAGTACTATTTCAGGCAAGAGGGCAAATATGAAAGTCTTGGGGTGGGGGGAGTCCAAAGATTATGGTTTCACTTAAACTAGCGTCTCTGGCTTTGATTTCTGACTGAAGCTTTTCTTTTTCTTCTCTCAAAACTGTAAATAAATTAAACAAATAACAGTTGTGCCTATCTTGTTAACAAGAGGTATTCCTCTTAACAGGGTGCCTAGCAGAGATTTGGCTCTCAATATTCAATTGCTCCCAAATTAAGACTCCTTTCCCCAGCAAAATCAGTGCTGTCTTTAAAAAATAAATTTGAAAAAAGTCTCATTGTATATTTTTTATTTAAACTTAGCCTCACTTATAAATAATTTATTTTTCATAACATTTGTGTACTGCCCTTTGAGTTGCTGCTTCTCTTGACCTCTCAAGAGATTTAACATGTTCCTGTTCAGCTGAATCTTTGCCAGCTGCATACAAACTTCCCTTAACTTAGCCCATCATTTAAAAAATCTAATTTTGAAAATCTTGCTTGTCTCTAACATGTCTCCAGACACCGCCCTGTTTTTTATGTTACCCCACAGTAAAGCTATTGAAAGAGTAATACGTGGTTGCTTCTTCCTCATGGCCTGTCTGCTCTTGTAAAGATTGTTTATTTGGGCCAATTCTGTATTTTCCTAATCAGGATTGAAAGTGGCATGTCCATGTTATTAATCTTTTTGGATAATCAGTTTTGACTTTGTTTAAGACCTGTTTTATCTCTACTTAATTAATTTCAGCTCTTTTAATAATGAGGGTTAACCACAAATTACTGAGTAAAATCTTGACACCCTGTATCCTTTGTATATTTGCTCATTCGATCCTCACCACAGCTTTGTGAGGCAGAACATGCGGTGTTTGGTTTTCTCTTCTTGTGATAGTTTGCTAAGAATGATGGTTTCCAGCTGCATCCATGTCCCTACAAAGGGTGACAGACTGGATTAAGAAAATGTGGCACATATACACCATGGAATACTATGCAGCCATAAAAAAGGATGAATTTCAGCTCTTTTAATAATGAGGGTTAACCACAAATTACTGAGTAAAATCCTGACACCCTGTATCCTTTGTATATTTGCTCATTCGATCCTCACCACAGCTTTGTGAGGCAGGTACTATTACTATCACCTATGCATTATAAATGAGGAAAATGGAGAGCTTAAGTTACTTACTCAAGGTCAAAACACTAGGAAAGGGGATAACAGATTCACATGTAGACAGTTTGGCTTCAGAGACAGTGCCTCTTTATTAAGGTCTACTTTCAGTTTTCTTTGGGTTTATTCTATAGTTTTTATCATTTTACTTTTAAAATTGGATGCTTAGCTCATTAAACAGCCTTTCTTTCTTTTTTTCTAATATAAAATTGAAGCCTGTATATTCCTACCTGAGTTTCATTTCATTTATATTACACAAGTTTGGATACGTAATAACTTTAAAAATCAGTACTATTTTCTAATATCTATTTTGATTTTTTTTGACCTGTCAGTTACTTAGAACAGTGCTTTTACATTTCTAAATTCATGGAAGTTTCTGGCTTATCTTGTCTGTGGCTAGCTTTCTAATGTAACAGAATCGTTCTCAGACAGTGCTGACTGTATAATGCTTATCTTTAAAATTGGTAAGCCTTCTTTTAGAGCATAGGATGAAGTCAATTTTTGTAAAGGTTCACGTGTGATTGAAAGGACAATTACTGGATCTCTACTGTTTCAGTTAATATCTTTTACATTTCCATTATTCATTATGTTGGTCAAACCTGTAACATTCTTACTGTTGTTTGACCAGTTTGATCTATCCATTGCCAAGATAGTTAAGTAAAATATCCAAATATAGGTGTATGTTTTCGTTCAATGTTTCTATAAACTTTTATACTCTATACTTTTTTATTTAAAATGGAGAAACTGAATAGAATACTATATGCAGTGAAATAATCAAAAAATAACATTTCATAAAATATATAAAATAGTTTAACAACAGCACACCCTTATAAAGTGTGTTTTTATAAATTCATTTATAAATTAATCTTATAAATTAAGAATTAAAGTAATCACATGAAGATTTTGATTTTCAAAGAGGAATGAAAAAAAGTTATTTTTGAATTCTTTCGCTGGACATAGTATTCTAGTTTCTACTCAAGTATTAACTAATCAGAGAAGTTTTGTCTTACCCCAACTCTTACTTTCTATCTTGAATATTTATTCATTTCAATTTCTCCCATCTGACGTGCATTTATTGATATATTTGCTCTCGCTTCCCATCCCTACTAGCATCTAAACTTCAATAGCAGAAGAGCAGTCTGTTAGGTTCATTATTAATTCTTCGGGAACTAAAACAATATCTGGCCAGTGATAAGCTCTCAAGGATATTTGTTTTAAGGCTAAATCTGGAATTAAGAATATCATAGGATTATGATGATGCTAACATTTACTAGAAGTATGGGGATCTTTTCTCCCTGGTTAACTTGTATTCTCATTGCCTAGATTGTGCTTACAAAGGTCAGGTCTTCAATAAATCATTGAATCAAATGAATGAGTAATTTAAACCCAAATGCTTTATTTTATATAAACAAGGCTAAGGAAACCACAATGAATACTAGAGATAATAGAAAAATCATGAGATATTATCTCTCAAACCCTAACTTCTTTGTTTTGCATTACCTGATAGAGAGTACAAGCAGTTTATCGAAGTATTCTTGGACGCTGACCAAGATGTAGCAGCATTAATGGACATTTTCTTATGAGGCAATAATCAACTATTAAAGTCAAGGTGCTTTCTTTTACACTTATATCCAATCCGTTAATATCATAAAGAGATACATATCTATAGAGCACCCTAGGAACAAAAGGTCAAATACACTGATTAAAAAGTAAATCTGTGCAGAAAAATTTTGTAGTGTAATTTTCGTTAATTTGTAACAAATGTTCTATGTCTAAAGAAATTAGGAATAATAAGTATCCAATATGTGGGACAAAGGGGCATTTGTAAATCATTTTTAAATTAGGCTAGACAATAGGCTCATCAATGACAACATTGCTTTTGATAATTTGGATTTCAAAAGCAAGTCAAATTTTGCACATACCCCCATATATCAGTAGGACATATAGGGTTAGCTTTAAAAATATTTGCCATCATAGATATAAAAATAACAAATTATCACTATGTAGTCTTAATATTAAAAATGTAAGAAATAATCTCACAATAAAACATTCATTTAAATTGAATATATCTACTATTATGAAAACTTCACTAATTTATCTTTTTCATTTCCATTTTGTGTTTTTTCAGGTAAAATTTTATACAAAATGTAGTGAGCCATAGCTAGTAACTGAAAAAAAGGAACCAGAATTATGTATTTTAGCATCTCTTCTCTGGTTTAGCAATTCCCAGTATGCCTAATCAAGCACTTCTCTTTTATCCACTCTGTGAATATTCCAATGAGACCTATTGATAATAGACAAATTATAAATGGAATAGTTAAAGTTGTTTTATTGTTGCCCAATTCAAAAACTTATAAATGCTCTTTTTATTTTTTCAAAGAAATATTATTTATATATTAAGTAAGGAGCTATGGGCAAAATATTAATATGAAGACAGAAGATAATTGGGGAGAAGAGAGAGAATAGAGAAAAAATTAAATAGGTATTTGACACTACCAAACAAGCAAGTGATAAATATCTATGATGAAAGCGAGTTTATTCTGCTATAACACACTGGAAAGGTTTATGATCCGTGCTGCATCTCCCTTTCAGCTTCTTCATAAATACTTCCTCTACAGAATTGTTCATATCTTCAGTCCTTCAATCTAAATTATCATAAAGGATTGAACAATCACATTAAAATTGAGTATAGGACTAAAGATCTAACTTAATTTAAAGCTAAAGAATCCACCACTCATTTTGCTTTCTTTTATCAAGATTCTTTTCATTCTGCATTGATCCAGTTGTCCTCAAATCAGTGTTAAACCAATTCTGATGCCCCAATACACAAAGATGTAAACCATAGACTCACTTTAATTCATACATCTCATTTCTCTTTAAGTGAACTACATTTTCTGGAAATGTAAATCACACAAGATAAACACTCTGACAATGTCTTTAAAATGAATTTGTATTTATTTTTTAAAACCGTATTTGCAATATTCTAACTGAAACAGCTAGTTGCTAGCTATGCATTAATCAAGATAGATTTTTTATGAAATGTGATATGCCAAGGTTATGACTACGGTTTGCATTCTCTGTGGAATATCAAAGATAATAACAAAGATATTATCAAAGATAATAAACTTTAAGAGATTTCTGCTCAGACGACTTCCCCAAACATAATATTCAAGAATGAACCTTTTAGTTTATTTTTTATTTTGTATATTGGTAAAAACTTGTGGAGGCAAAATGAACTCTAACGGTAGACACTATGCCTATCTGAGTTATGTCCCTGGTTCTCTGAGAGATATGAAATAGGCAAAAATAAAATTGCCTATATTATTATAGTATTTTGCGTAGTTCATCTTTATTTACAGCAAATCAGAAAAAATTTGCACGTAGCTTTAGTAGAATGATCTAGCAAATGTGAAGAAGTATTCATTCTTTCATTGAAAAACTATTTTTAAACACCTACTCTCTGACAGACATAGCTGAGAATACTGAAGACATATCAATAAGTGATACAAAGCTCCTTTTTTCATAAAACTTAAAAGTCATTTTGATCACCTAATTCATCAAGAAAATTTTGTTGTGGGTTCTAAAATAGCCATGTGTCATGGAATTCATACTTTATAAATAAAGTTGAGAAATGGCTTCTAAATTTTAGATGATCTAGTATATCATCATTAAATATGGAACAATGTCCAAAAAAGTCTTAAAACTATTTCATAAATGTATTTTTAGGCTATACTCATGGGGGTATCATTTAAGGCTATAGTATAAGAACAAACTAAAAGAAAAGTCAATGCAGAGCTGACTGAAACAAAAGATCATATTATGTTATTAACTGTCATTTTTAATTAAAAAATATGTTTAACATTCTGATACCATTTTTCATAAGATTGTGTAGTACATTTTGAAAATATATATGTAATTATCAGATATTGACAGAAATATGCTCTAGAATCTTTCAAAACTTATTGATAACTACCAAATGGCTCACAAATAAATATAAATGCACTTCTGGAACATAGGTAATTGAGGTAATTATCTAAATTCAAATGTATCATATTAATCCAACACACCTTGCAAGACAGAAGAAACATATTCTTTGAGACTGCACTGAGCAGCCATTTACCTCAATTATCAACTACACTGCTCAGAACAAAATTATAAGACTTTTCAGTTAAGCTTCAGCAGATAATTTCTGATACAGATTTATAAATAATAACTCCCAAATCTAGTTTATTTCTTTAATGTGATTAATCCAAATTCCCCTTTAATCCATAGACCTCAGAAGCTATATATAAGTGGAGTGTTGAGATATCAGAATATGTATAATTAAAAAACACAAGTATCTAAAAGTTTTGTGTGTCACTCTTTATAAGTTACTTCTTAGTTAACTCTTTCCCAGTATCCCACACAAGAGTTAATTTGATTATTTATCAAAAATAATGAGATTCCAGAATTGTCAGAATAATGGTCTTTACATTTTATTGGTTTAGCTGCCAACATAATGCATACTGAACTCTAGAAAAAAACAATGCTTTCATCCACCTTCTAATTAGTTCTGAATTATATTCAATAGGCCTTTATTTCAAAATATTTTGAGATTGGGTTATATGCATTGAATATGTAACTTATAATGTTTAATATTATTTCATTTTATACTAATCACTTGGTTATAATTATAATTCAAAAATAGTTATGTATAAGCATGGTACACCATACATAATATAGTAATACAGTATTTAAGTAATAATACATTTTTATAAACATGGTTACTGTACTCTTATCTTTCTTTCTATATCCATCTATTCTAGTGTGATTTTTGGTTCCATGGATAATTTTTCTGGGAGTACAAGAGATTTCTCACACTACATATATTTATAATTTGTATTTTATTTTCCATGACAACGTTTGCTTTTTTTCTGACAACTGCCATTAATTTTTCTTACATCTGAGTACTGCACAGTTCCCTGCCTTGCCAGTTTAACTGCTTACAGTATATTGTATTGCAAATGTGTTTTTATTGTCCAAATGAGAGCAACACCAAAGAATAAATGATTTTTTTTAACTATCATTTTAAGTTCAGGGGTACATGTTCAGGTTTGTTATATAGGTAAATTTGTGTCATGGGGATTCTTTTGTCACTCAGATGTTAAGGCCAGTACCCATTAGTTATTTTTCCTGATGTTTTCCCTCCTCCCAACCTCCAGCTTCCAATAGACCCCATTTCATATTGTTCCCCTCTATGGATCCATGTGTTCTCATCATTTAGCTCCCACTTACAAGTGAGAACATGTGGTATTTGGTTTTCTGTCCCTGCTTTAGTTTGCTAAGAATAATGGCCTCCAGCCCAATCCATGTTCCTGCAAAGGACAAGATCTTGTTCTGTTTGTGGCTGCATAATATTCCATGGTGTATATATACCATATTTTCTTTATCCAGTGTACCATTACTGGGTATTTAGGTTGATTCCATGTCTTTGCTATTGTGAATAGTGCTGCAGAGAATATGCACATGCATGTGTCTTTATAATAGAATGACTTCTATTCCTTTGAGTATATACCCAGCAATGGAGTTGCTGGGTCGAATGGCACTTCTATATTTAGATCTTTGAGGAATCATCTCACTGTCTTCCACAATGGGTGAACTAATTATACTCCCACCAACAACATATAAACATTTCTTTTTCTCTGCAACCTCACCAGCATTTGTTTTTTTTTTTTTTTTTTTTTTTTTTTTTTTTTACTTTTTAGTAATAGCCATTGTGACAGGTGAGAGATGGTATCTCATTGTCATTTTGATTGGCATTTTTCTAATAATTAACAATGTTCAGCTTTTATTGATATGCTTCTTGGCCACAAGTATGTCTTCTTTTGAAAAATGTCTGTTCATGTTCTTTGCCCACTTTTTAATTGGGTTGTTTGTTTTTTTCTTGTAATTTTTAAAAGTTTTTTATAGATGCTGGGTATTACTTTTGTCAGATGCATAGTGTGCAAAAATTTTCTCCCATTCTGTAGATTGTCTGTTCACTTTGTTGATAGTTTCCTTTGCTGTGCAGACGTTCTTTAGTTTAATTAGATCCCATTTGTCATTTTTTGTTTTTGTTGCAATTCCTTTTGGTGTCTTCATCATGAAATCTTTGCCCATTCCTAGCCCAGAATAGTATTGCCTAAGTTGTCTTTCAGGGCTTTTATAGTTTTGTGTTTTACGTTTAGGTATTTAATCCATCTTGAATTGATTTTTATATATGGTGTGAGGAAACAATTCAGTTTTAGTCTTCTGCATATGGTTAGCCAATTGTCCCAGCATTATTTAGTGAATAGACAATCTTTTTCCTATTGCTTGTTTTTGTCAGGTTTGCCAAAAATCAGATAGTTGTAGGTGTGTGGTCTTATTTCTGAGTTCTCTGTTTTGAGATCCACTGATCTATGTGTCTGTTTTTGTACCACTACCATGTTGCTTTGGTTACTGTAGCCCAATAGTATAGTTTGAAGTCTGGAAACATGATGCTTCTAGGTTTGTTCTTTCTGATGAGTATTATCATGGCTATTCAGTCTCTCTTTTGGTTTCACATAAATTTTAGAATTTTTTTTTCTAGTTCTGTGAAGAACGGCAATGATAGTTTAATAGGAATAGCATCAATACTACACATTTCACTGGGGAATATGGCCATTTTAATGATATAGATTCTTCGTCTCCATGAGCATGGAATGCAAAGAAGAGCTGGTATCAACTCTGCTGAAACTATTCCAAAAAATGGAGGAGGAGGGACTTGAGGCCAGCATTATCCTGATACAAAAACCTGTCAGAGGCACAACATAAAACTTCAGGCCAATATCCTTTATGAACATTGATGCAAAAATCCTCAGTGAAATATTGGCAAAGTGAATACAGCAGCACATCAAAAAGCTTATCCAACATGATAAAGTAGGCTTTATCCCTGAGACTCAAGATTGGTTCAACATATGCAAATCAATAAATGTGATTCATCACATAAACAGAACTAAAGACAAAAACCACATGATTATCCACCTCAATAGATGCAGAAAAAGCTTTTGATGACATTCAACATCTCTTCATGTTAAAAACTCTCAATAAAATAAGTTTTGAAGAAACATACCTCAAAATAATAAGAGCCACTATGATAAACCCACAGCCAACACTATACTGAATGGGTAAAACCTGGAAGCATTCCCCTTGAAAACTTGCACAAGACAGGAATGCCCTTTCTTACCACTTCTATTCAATGTAGCATTGGAAGTCCTCTCCCCAGCAATCAGACAAGAGAAAGAAATAAAGGGCATCTGAATAGGAAGAGAGAAAGTCAAACTATCTCTGTTGCAGACAACATGGTCCTGTATCTACAAAACCACATAGTCTCTGCCCAAAAGCTCTTTACATTAATCAGCAACTTCAGCAGTCTCAGGATACAAAATCAATGTGCAAAGATCACTAACATTCCTATGTACCAACAACAGTCAAGCCAAGAGCCAAATCAGGAATTCAATCTCTTTAACAATTGCCACGCACAAAAATAAAATACCTAGGAATACAGCTAACAAGGGAAGTGAAAGATCTCTGTAAGGAGGACTACAAAACATGAAAGCACTGCTCAAAGAAATCAGAGATGACACAGATGGAAAAATAGATGTTGTTAAATCTGTGACTGATAGTAGTTTCACTTTCCAGAGACCCACTTGGGGCCAAGAACTATCATCAGATTTCAGAGACTCTGGTCATGATTTAGCTATTGAAGCAAGAGTGCTACAGGAGCTAAATAATGCCTATCATTTAAGCATAAAACTTTTTCAAAACTAAAAGAATGCAGAGATTTACACAATTATGTTGTAATATGAAGAAAAAAGAATAGCAATACTTCACTTGGGGAATGTGAATTATTTATAATGCATAATTTTACTACATGACACATGGATTATTTCTCAACCCTCTGCATTGATTGTACAGAACTAACTGTCAAATTTAATAAAGGTCAGAATGGACATTTAGAAGTTTTGATTAACCTCATAGCAATTAAGGACCAAGCAAAAGCAAGCCACACATTCAGCTTTTTTTTTTTTTTTTTTAAGATTTTTTTAATAAAGAAACCATTTACAGAACTGTGAGCAAGACTACGGGAACCAACAAGCCATATTGAGGCACCCACTGACTAATAACAGCAAAAAGACAATATCATATGTTGGTCCCATGGACGGGTAAAGGAGACCACTAGAATTTTATTGAGAACTGCAACCTAGGAAGAAGGACAACCTGATAAGAGTTGTAGACAAAAGAAAATTTCTGCAACAACTATGCAGCAACAGAGAAGGAGCAAAAAGAGTAATTATCCTAAGTCTTCTCTCCTCCCACTCTCTGATCTCTTGTCGATGACTCCCATTGGCCAAACATAAGCCGGAACCAATATGCCAGAAAGTCTGGGGATACGCTCTCCACAAGGAAAAATCTGTCAGGGCACATGGTAGAGTAAACGAGACGGGGGAGTGGATAGGAACAGAGAATAGTCAATATGATGCACTGTAGAAAATTTGATTTATTAACATAAATAATAAACAAGACTTACCCAGGGAGAAAAAACTCAGCAGATGGATGAGTCACTTTGGGGTCTCAATAACTATGTGATCTTGTTGTTTTTACAGTCTAAATTATTTCTCATTAGAGCTGCAATAATGAATACTGATTAGCCATCCAGATGTGATAGGCAAGTAGATATTTTAATATGGTTGCTACAGAAGTCTCTTTTGTGTCCTTCGCTGATCATACACCCTTTCCTTGTTCTTGAAAACATTCTTTCTCGTAACTTTCTGGCAAATGTATCTTTGCTCTCTTTACTTTTACTACCACTTATGTGTACCCCACTATTTTGAAACTTCATAGCAATAGAAAATACTGTTTTTTTATTTGTTTTGAGACAGAGTTCTGTTCTTGTCGCCCAGGCTGGAGTGCAGTGGCCAGATCTCAGCTCACTGCAAGCTCCGCCTCCCGGGTTCTCGCCATTCTCCTGCCTCAGCCTCCCAAGTAGCTGGACTACAGGCGCCCGCCACCTCGCCCAGCTAGTTTTTTGTATTTTTTTAGTAGAGACGAGGTTTCACCGTGTTAGCCAGGATGGTCTCGATCTCCTGAGCTCGTGATCCGCCCGTCTTGGCCTCCCAAAGTGCTGGGATTACAGGCTTGAGCCACCGCGCCCGGCCTAGAACGTTTTTATTATTTCAAAAAGAAGTGCCATGTCCATGAGCAATCATTTTTCATTCCCACTTTTCCTTAGATCCTGACAACTGTGAATCTACTCTCTGTCTCTATGAGTTTTCCCATTTAGGAAACTTCATATAAATAGGATTATACTACATGTGTCCTTTTGGGTCTAGCTTCTTCCACTTAACATAATTTTTGCAAGATTCATCCATGTTGTATATATTAGCATTTTATTACTTTTTGTGGAAAATTATATTGCATCTTATCTACATATTAAATTTTTTTAACCCATTCATTGAAGGATGGACGGTTGAATTATTTTCACTTTTTGGCTACTATGAATAATGCTGCTGTACAAATTCATATACAATTTTTGTGAGAATATTATATGCAATTTCTAGTGGATGTGAGTGGTGTCTCACGGTTTTCATTGGTATTTATCTAATGACTAATGATACTGACTCTCTTTTCACGTGCATACTGCATACCGTATAACATTTTTGGAAAGATGTCAATTCAAATTATTTGCCCATTTTAAAAAAAATAAGTTTTATTGAGTTAACATACCACACTTGTCTGCTATAGCTGCCATAATAAAATACTACAGATGGGGTAACTGAAACAACAGAAATTTATTTTCATGGTTCTCAAGGCTAGAATGTCCAAGATCAAATTCCTGGCAAGGCTGGCTTCTTTCTGAGGCCTCTTCTCTAGACGTGTAGACAGCAGTCTTCTTGCTCTGTGCTTATGTGACCTCTTCTTTCTCGTTTGGGCTGGAGAACTCCCTAATGTCTCTTCTTATAAATGCACTAATACTGTCAGATCAGAGCAACCTCATTTAACCCTAATTGCTTTCTTAGAGGTCCAAGTTCCAAATAAAACCACAGTGGAAGTTACCACTTCAACATATGACCTTTGGGACCATGGAAAATTCAGTCAATCACAATACAATGTATACTTTAAATTGCAAAATTCCATTGTTTTTAATATATTCGTTGAGTGGTACAGCCATGATCACAAACAATTTTACAACATTTTCATATCCTCCCAAGAAAACATCCATATTCACTAACAGTCACTCACCATTTTTGCCCAGTGTTCTTCCCCCCATTGCCTCGCAATCAGTATCATATTATTCTTAATTTTTCTTGTCTATAGAGCTGTCTCTTCAGGAAATTCTATAGAAATTATATCACGCAATATGTGGTCTTTTGTGGCTTTCTTTTTTTTCACTTACCATGATGTTTCCAAGTTTCATTCGCATTGTAGCATGTATAAGCATTTCATCATTTTTTACAAACAAATAATATTCCATTGTATGGAAACTCCACAATTTGTTTATCCATCATCAGATATCAGGCATTTGCGTTGTTTACAGTTGTTGCCTATTATAAATAATGTTATTCATAACAGTTTTTTGTTGTTATCTAAGATTGGATAACTAGTGAAGAGAAAGGAAAACGTAGGTCCAGATGATAACTCTAGCTCTTGGAGAATTCATCAGTTTCAATTAAGGAAATCATGTGTCCCTGAGCTTTATTTGAGGGACATCTAAGAAATTACACATTCAGTCTATTTTATTGATAGAGGTCTCTTCAAAATTTTTAGTACTTCTAGTCAGTTTTATTAACTTGTGTATTTTCAGGAGTTATCCTATTTAAACTAGCTTATATAATTTGTTAGCATACATTGTTTATACTATTCCTTTATTTTTATTTCTATAAGAGTAATAATAATATGCCCTCTTTTAGTTATGATTTTAATGATTGGAACTTTCTTACTCTTTCTTGGTCAGTCTAGCTAATGTTTACTAATTTTTTGAATCTTTTAAAAAACTCCCTTTTAGTTTCATGATTCCCTCTATTGTTTCTCTGTTCTGCACTTTATAGCTTTCCACTTTAGTCTTTGTTATATTCTTTCTCTGCTTTTTAAAATTTACTTTGTTCTTTTTTTTTAGTATCTTAAGGTGGATAGTTGGATTCCTGATTTGAAATCTTTCTTCTTTTTTAAATATACATGTTAAAGTACAAATTTCCCTATATGCATTGAATTATATGAATCCCTACAGGCTTGGTATGTTAATTCATATCAAAGTAATTTCTAATTTACTTTGTGATTTCATATCTGACTCATTGGTTATGTAAGAGTGTGTTGCTTAATTTCCATATATTTCTTTATTTTTCAAATTTCCTTCTGTTATTTCATTTTCCTCTACTGTTCTCAGAGGACATAATTTTTATAATTCCAATCTTTTTATATTTATTTAGACTTGTTTGAAGGCCTATCAATATGATCTACACTACAGAACGACCCATGTGCACATGAGAGGAATGTACATTGCATTCCTTTTGGATGGAGTGTTACAGAGATTTCTGTTAGGTCTACTTGGTTTATAGTGTTGTTCAAGTCTTCTGTTTCCTTATTGATCTTCTGCCTACTTGTTCTATCCTTTAGTGAACACGAGGTATTGATGTTTCAAACAAAATCATTGCTGCATTATCTATATCTACCTTCAATTCTGCCACTTTTTGCTTTATACATGTTTGGGTTATTAGGAGTATGTATATTATAATTACTGTATCTTTCTGATAGATTGAACCTTCAGTCACTATTTCTCTTTATCTATAGTAACACTTTTTGTTTTGAAGTTGAATTCATCCGGTATTAATATAGCCACTCTGATTTTCTCATAGCTGCTTTTGCATGATTTATCTTTTTAAATCTGTACATCTTCAACTTATTTGTACCTTTAAGTCTCAAGTGTTTCTCCTGAAGACAGTATAGAATAGATCTTTAAAAAAATGATCTTTGCTTTTTTATTGTATTAATTGATTCTAATTTAGTGTTAGTAATGATATAGTTAGATTTATTCTTCTATTTTAAATTTTATGGTCTATATTTTTCCTTATGTTCACTTGTATATCCTTCCTTTATTGCTTTCTTGAGAATTAAGCAGGTATTTTCTACTATAGTATTTTGATTCCTTTAATGACTTTTCCATTTTATATATACGTATATCATATATATGTATATATATAATAGTGTGTGTGTGTGAGAGAGAGAGACTATTCTAAGACTTATAATTGTTAACTTATCAGAACTGAGTTTAGTGTATACTGGTTTAATTTCAGCAAGAAATGGAAGCATTAGTTCTATATAGTGTAATTTCCTTTTTCTCATTTGTCCTATTGTTATTGATGTTTTACACACACACACACACAAACACATATGTGGAAACCCAAAAATATACTGTTATAACTATAGCTTTAGATAATATTATATCTTTTGAAGAAGGAAGAAGGAAAAAATAAGGAAGGCAAACAAATATTAACAGAATTTTTTATATTGTCCTTCTAATTTTGACCATTTCTGGTTTCCTGCATTTGTTTTTCTGAATTCAAGTTACCATCTAGTGTTAATTTTTACTTCAGTGCAATTTTTCTCCTACTCACATCTTTTGTCCTGTTATTGCTAAGCATATTCTAACTCTATAGGCCCCACAATGCAATTATACACGTATTGTTATATAAAATTGCTTTTTAAATCAGTTAAGACAGGAAAATTAAGATGCATTTTTACCAGGTGTTAAATTTTTGTAATTAGCATTACTGGTGCTCTTAATTTCTAACATGTGTTTGAATTACTCTCTCAGGTAAATTATTCTTAATCCCAAGGAACTTTTTTCTAGTATTTCTTATGAGTATTACCTGCTAGCTATAAAATCTATGAGTTTTTGTTCATCTGGAAATGTTTTTATTTCTTTATTCCACGTTCATTTCTGAATGAAATTTTGCTTGATCAAAGAGTCCCTTTGGACTCTTTTGTGTATGTTTCTTTGTTTTCAGTACTTTGGATAAGTCATCGCACCCCTTCTGGTCTCCATGTTTTCTGATGAGAAGTCAGTTGTTAATCTTAATGGAGTTCCCTTGTACCTAATGAGTAAAACAAGTTATTGCTTTCAAGATTTTCTTGAAAATCTTTGTCTCTCAGCATTTTACTATGATGAGTCAGGGTGTGAATTTATTTTCTTTTCTCTTTCTAAGGGTTTGTTGAGAACCTTGGATTTTCTTGAAGAAATTGAAAAATTAAGATTTTTTTCTTCAAATTTTGAAAGTTTTCAGTCATTATTTTTTGAATTTTTTTTTTGTCTTCCTTTCTGTCTCTCATCTCATTCCTTCCAGGTTATAATCTTGAGCATGCGAGTCACTCAATGATGACAGTGGTTTTAGCAGGGCTGTCTTTGTCTCTTTCTCTGACTTCCCTGTTAATTTGTTGACCTCTCATGGCAACACCCCAAACTTAGGCTTCACCAATTGCTGGATGATTTCTCTATTGTTTTTGACAATGTCTTAGGGCATATATCTACATGTTATGATCCAATTAAATTAAATGAAGTTTCCTTTTCAGGGGTACTTTCTTAGATCAATCTTTGAAGTTTGTTCTAATCATACAAAAGTTCTTCTTGGCTGCATAATTCCATTGCACCAATTAGGTTGGTGCAAAAGTAACTGCCATTATGTAATATATATAAACTGGTAAAAAAAAAGTTTAGCTTTTTGCTCCCTTGAAACTATCAGTCTCATGTCAATTGCTTAACAAATAAATTTATTTACTCTGGAGAGAGCTCCAGAACTCTCTGTTCTTACAGCTCACCTTTCATCCTGTGCTAAATTTGTGCTTCACTGCTCCAGAGCTGGGGGTGAGGACAGTCCCCTGCTTCTCTTGGAGTGACATGCCTGCTTTAAGAGCTTGTTGTTGGGTGGAGGCATAGGTGGTGGCTTCTAGTTTTCCTAACTTGTCTCTTCTTGTGTGGAACCCTGATAAGCAAGTAAGTTGGGGCAAGGGCGATCAACATCTCAGTATGTTCCATCTTCTAGGCCTGAGATGAAACTTCCAACCTACCAGCGTGGGCTCTGTAGATAAAAAACGTATCTACATTCTCAGTGCTGGGGTGGGGAATAGCAGATAGCCTGCATCTCCTGGGAAGATACCATAGGCATGGACCACAGACACAGCAGTCCAGAGTAGAGGTTCCGTTATGCTGAGATGGGATGGTGGAATGCAGAGTGAGAGTGGCTATGTTCTTCCTGAGAGTGAGTAGACGCTCTTGAATATATATTTCTCCATTTGTTGTATGCCTATATTACTGTTTCCAGAGACTATACATCATTATTTGTTTGTGTGTTTAATTTTCACCAACTGTGGTTATTTTGTCAGGAAGAGAGTCCCTACTTAGAGTCCCTCAAAATGCCATTTAGGAAAGTGTTCATCTGTAAACTTTCTTTTGTGATTTTCTTCGTTTCCTCAATTATGTTTGTAATCACCTCTACTGACATATTGTGAAATATGCGTAAAACGCAGCGGTATGTAGTGTGGTATGCAGTACTCATTAATTGTCATTGCTTTAATTATTCTACTTTATGACACAATTCCTTTTTTCCAATCTAACTTTGAGAAACATTTACAGCAATTTAGAATAGAAGAAATGCTGCCATGAGTATTATTGTAACTATCTCTTCACGGGCAATTATGAGACTCTTTTCAGGTTATATGTCTAAGAGTGAAATAGCTGGATTACATTGAATGAGAATAACCAGTTGTTATTATCTAATGCAAAATTGTTTTCCAAATACACTTTCACTAGCACTGTTCAAGGAATTTCAGGATGTATCTCTATCCCCAAAACAGTTTAGTATAAGAAGTCATTGCATTTTTTGTCCATCTGATGTGTATTTGACGTATATCATTGAAAATTTTATTTCCTGATTATTAACAAAACTGAATTTTTAAAAATGTGTTTCTTGGCCATGTGTATTTTCTTCTTGGTAAAGTGTCTGTTTTTTTTTTTTTTTTTGCCTTTTTTTCTATTGGGTCACTTGTGCTTTTAATAGTGATTTGAGATATTTTAAAAGCATTCTAGAAACAACTACTGGTTTGCCTACAACTGACTCTCGGTTTTTGAAAAGTTTACACATATTACTCTAATTAATATGTTTTATAAGTTAATAAGTTTAATAAGTTTTAGTAAGTTTTGGTCTACTGCTTCATTCATTTAGTATGTTTTAATGCATTGAAATTCTTAAGCTCAGTGTAAGTGAATTTATTATTTTTAACAAGAAGGGGTGTGACCTACTCACAGTGCTCTTCCAATCTTCACCAGAGCCTCACACATGGTGCTCTTCCATTCTTCACCACAAGATATTTCATGTACAGTGTTTTTCCATTTATTTCCATATGCACTGCTCACTCCATTTACTCTTTGACTCCTATGGCAGGCTCCATCTCAGTGGTTTCCCACTGGCCACCACAGGCACTGCTCTGTAGATACTGCTCTTCTAGTCTTTACCTTAGCACTACTCCTCATATAAAGTTCTGCTTCCAGTTCCACAAAGGATCCAAGTTCTCTCCCTAGTCAGAGCCTTTCCTTCTGTTATTTTCTCAGCTACTTTCCTTTATCATCGTATTGTCTAACCCACTTATTCTTTGGTTTAAAATGTAATAATCATATTTAACAAAGACCATTTTAAACCCATAATGTTAATTTCATCATTCATTATATTCTCACTGGTTACTCTGTGTTATTTTTATAAAACCTTAATGTGACTTGTTTTTATATTATTTAATATTTTCCAAAGTAAACTGTGTTTCACACAAATGTTGGCTATGCTAATATGTTTTTCTAATATTGAAAATAATATCATGTAATAGATAAATAGTAAACATTTAATAAATGAGTGAACAGGTAAATAAAGAAGAGGATATTTAAGTAATGGAGCATTTCAAGCATGTCTCTAAATTTAACTTTTGTTTAAGCATGGCAAGAATTTTTAACAATTTCTTTACAGTTTAAACTTATACTACTTGAATGTATTTTCACTTACCTTTCTTTCAATATAGAGGTAAGTACTTATTGCTGTCCATATCCTTTTTACCTCACAAATGATTTCTCAGTTTGTTTTTTATTTTTTTAAGTTATATCAAAACAAAAAAAAACAAAAATTAGATCTATAATTTAAATATATCTTCTTATTCTTATAACACAATTATTAAACTATTTATGAGGCATTTTCTTATTTACAGTTTTTTTATCCACATTGAATTTGAAATTATTTTCAGTGGCTTCCTTGTATTCTTATCACCTTCACTGCAAATTTTAGGTGTACATAATATTTAATTAATTTATGTAATGCCACAGCATACTCAATTATATGAATCCATTTGTGAACCAACAAGATAGAATCTTAGTAAACATTCAAATCAACAAGTAGAAATGTGTGTGTAGAGTTGACTGTTAACACCAGCTCAGCATGTATATCACACTTTGGAAATCTGCAGGTTTTACAGACTGTGAAGTATAATGGTTAATCTGCAAGTTTAATTAATTTCAAGCCAGTTAACTGATTTCTACTGTTTTCCCTCAGAAAATATTTTATGCAATAAACCATAAAGAATTTTCAAATTCTTTATGTATATATATGTAACTACCTATGAAAAATGTATCATAGGTAGTTATACAAATGTGTCAGCCTTTAATAGATACTACCCTAATTATTTTCAGTATTTACAATATAACTATACATTACCAGTAAAGAAGTACTGTTTTCTGAAATTTTCATGATGATTGTAGTCAAAGTCCTGTTTATATGATTGAATTATCTGTCTCTATTATAAATTATAAAATCTTTCTATTGGAACAGAATTATATTTAAAAATAAAAGCCCCTAAAGCCAGTGATCAGGATTATACATCAGCACAAATAACTCAGCTTCTTTCCTTCATTATTTTATTGTCTGACTCCAGTTATTCTTTGGCTTCAAATGTAATAATCATATTTAAGAAATACGATTTTGCCCCACAATGTTAATTTCATCATCTTCTATATTCTTCCTTGTTATTCTGTATTATTTTTATAAAGTAAATGTACCTCCTGTTAAGATGCTATGTGAAGATCACATCACCTCTGCAGGTTTCTAGCCCCAAATGCACAATCTCAGTATAATTATGAGAAAACATTCGAAAGACACACATTGATGGACTTCTGAAAAAGTATCTGACTAGTGTTCTTCAAAAGTGTAAGTCGTGAAAAATGAGAAAAAATGGAAAAATGGTCACAGATTGGAAGAGACTGAAACATGACAACTAAATGCAGCACAGTATCATGAGTATGATACCAGAAAAGACGAAGAACATTGGGAAAATCAGTGAACTCTAAGAAAAGCCTGCCATTTACTTAATAGTGTAATTTACTTAGTGTGAATTTCCTAGTTCTAATAAAGGTACCACAATTACATAAGGTATTAACACTAAGTGATGCTAGGTGAAAGGTATATGGAATCTCTTTGTACTCGCTATGCAACTCTTCTGTAAATATAAAAGTATTTAAAAATTAAAACATGTTTTTAAAAAGCAAGCTTTTTTCCTCTGAAAAGCTATTATAATATGTAGTTCTTTGTATATGTCAAATATCAAGTTTTTTTTTCTGTAAAGCTATTACTAGGAATTGCTTGTAAGTGATCAAATTGTAATCCATGCCATGTGTGAGGTTGTCAATATATCACTGTTTACATCATTTTTGGATGGTTATCATTCCTCCTAGGAAAAATGCCAAACGAGTTTCTCCAATATATTTCTGATTAGCCTCAAGTACAATTAGAAAAGTCAAAAAAAAATCCGGCTTTATTATAGTTAGGATATAATTTTTAATAATTATTTTATCCAGAAAAGTAGCCTTCTGCCATCTAAAGAATATTCAGTATCTAAACTGTGGCCAGAACGAAACATGAGTGTATTTTAATCCTGAAGGGAAAGTCTGGTGGAATGTGACAGCCTGCTTCATCTGGGTTGTTTTGTGTTTTATCACAATGTACAGCACCCAACCAGATTAAGCAGTTGGACTTCAGCATATTGAACGAAAACTTTGCTGTGAACTTGTTTGCTTTGCTAAACTTGTGAGATAGCCTGTATTCTAAACTCTGAAAATAGATACAACATTATCTGGAAAGATAATTTAAGTGTCAAGTTAGTTAACCCTGATAACCCACATCTTAGAATCTCACTGTAATAGGAACAACAACTTGCGATAATAACCCCAAGTTAAACTCAAGAAGATAGCCATCAGAATCTTACTGGTAAGTGAAAAATACTGAAATAGCCTATACATCCAAAGAAAGAGAAATAATTTAGTAAATTATGTATACACATATAAAGAAATAACAAATGTTAAAATATACTATTACAGACTATAACTTTATCTTAAATTTCTGACATAAAGAGAAGTTATAAATTACTACCTCAACTCTCTGAAATCATAAAATAAGCATTAAAGCAAAATTAAATATAGTGTAAATAAAGAATAGTCTTTTTGCTTTATCTTGATACAAAACTGAGTTCACAGAGAAAATTTGGGTCCCATTGTTATAAAACATTTGAATTCATTTTGAACTCAACTTGAAGAATTTTCATATTAAGTCTACATATAAAACATTTTATTGTACTGTAATTCTAAAAATGCTAAATTTGGGACACATACAAAACTTAGATTTTTTTCCTACTTTTTAATGTATAGTCTTTATGTAACATACTTTACCTACATCATTCAAATATGTTGAAAAAACATAAGTATGTTTACTTACTGTATAGGCAACAAGTAGTTGTTTATATAAAATGAAGGATTGAAATTTCTTCAGATACAAGCCAACCAAATTTATTATTAGAATTTTTCTCTTAGAGTTGTTTCTTTTTTCTTCTTAGATTCTGGGCAAAGTGCATGTGGTTTAATTTTAATTCATTCTCAAAAATAAATCATTTTATTTGGTTCTGTGTTATTACCTATAGATCAACCTTACTTTAGAGGATTTTATGTGAGAAACCCTGGGTAAGATGAAGATAATTTGTTACCATGGAATCACAGAAGCAAAAATAGCACCTAGTGAGTTGGTGCACTCAGCCATCATCTGAAAGAGAATATTTCAAGCAAAGTAGCATTAGAGTCAGGGATTTCATTTCATTGTTTAAATCCCATTAGTCAGAAGATACTTGGGCTTCTTAAACTGCAAGGCAACTAAAATTTTAAATAAAATGAAATATAGTACTACTACTAATGTTTAACATATTGCAACCTGAGAAATTTCGGTAGTGATGTAATTAGGAAAACATCCCTCACACAGCATGTATTTAAAATATTTAGCATATAATAATTGTTTATTGCAATGTTGATTTTTTAAATATTTTTGTTTAATAATGAAATTGTCCACTAGCTGCAAACTTTTCATTTAGTTTTTCCTAAGAATGACTGATGTATCACATCATTTCATATTTTTCAGGATCGCCAAGTCACTGATGTCTTTAGTGGTTTACTTAAATATAAGGCATAAAGAAAATTTCCTAAAATCTTGTAATATATTCTTTCAAAGTAAGATGGCATTAAACGTTGAACTATATATTATCGTTCATTAGATAGTAAACTAATTAGGACTTGTGTGTTAATCATCAATTTACATGTATAAACAAGTAGAAAAAAATTACATAAAAAACTATCAAATAACATTTAATGAGAAAAAATATTTTTAGATCTAAATATTGTAATACTCAAGAATGGAAAATTCTCTTCCTCATAAAAAAAAAAAGAGAGAAAAACATTTTCTGAGTACTTTTATCACATTTTTTTCTTTTTAAATTTCCTTAATCTGTTTTTATTATATTTACATTTTGTTTTCAACTTCCAATTGTTCCACTCATAAACTTGTTTAAATCTTATCTTTTAACTTCAGACCTAGATAATTAAAATTTATTCCAGAGAAAATAACTTAGGAGGAATTTGTCAATGGTGTACTTTTAAAAACTAAGCATTTTAGATATTTAGAAAAGTGGAAGACTTTTACTTAAGTTAAAAGATTTTAAAATTTCACTTTACTTTTATTTTACACCTGATCTTGGGAACAATTGCCTGCGATGCTCATGTTATGCTTTTATTCAATAGAACCACTTAAACAATAGAGGTCATATCAGTTTCTTTTATTTTCAATTTGATGCCTTTTTAACATCTATTATTTAATCTTTTTAATTATTAGGCAGTGTCTTAAATATTTTATTGTTCATTTCTTCTATCTCTGTATTATCAACCTGCACTGGAAATTGCATAATATGTCATAAAAATAACCAATTTTTTTTTACCAAGGTGACTGCATATAGATTGCTTACTGCCACAGAAACCAGAGGGCTGCTGCATAGTTATCCTTACTGATACATCACATGGAATAAAAATAAACAATATTATATTTTTATAATTGGTGTATTGGTTATTTTTTCAATTAACTATCTGCATGAATTTTTATTAGTGAAAGTGAGACATATTCTTTTAAATAGATTACATTTAAGAAAAAGATTAGGTAAATGTAAGATTACATTTACCTAAACCATGGGTAACTAGGGAATTGGGAAGGGTGTTATTTGTTATGAAATAATTAATTGCCTTCTACTAGGTTTCCATCAGGTCTACAGACAGCAGTTTTAGTAAATCTGTTTGGCTTTTTGTTTCTCTTAAAGACTCATCTAGCAATATCTAATGTTCAAACTCTTGATACTACATTTCTGATGTCTCTTATTTCCTTGGGAGATTGTGAAGAAAACTGGGAAAATTTCCATTTACCAAAGAACATAGGAGAATAAAAAGAGAGAGAGAGAAAGACCTGGGTAGTGTGGAGAGTGTGATCAGAGCCAAACAAATGTGGAAAAAAAAGAGATAGAAGAAAGCAGAATAGTAGCAAAGAAAGTAATGATCATGCAGCATAGAGTATGGGATAATACGTGCTTTCATCTGGACCATCTGTGATCTAAATTACTCTAGTCCCTTTATGAAATCAAAGCTATGGGATCACCATAACAGTGAATCAGTTTAATTACCATATAAAAGCTAGCACCTTCAATGAGATTTTTCTGTTCAGTTGTAAAATAGCAATGAATTTATAAGCAGAAAAGAGAAAACTCAATCTGTGCCACTTGGTTGTGTGTCCGATGTACCTAGAACATTTTAAAATTATTTTAATATTTTTTTCAATTTAGAAAGAAAAAAAAAGACATGCATTTTTATCACTGGCATTGTAACCAGATCTCTAATGTGAGCATAATATCTCTATATTTTCACAGTGTCCCTAAGTGATTTTTTCTGCCATGAGATCACCAGACATTCCCTTTATTCATTTAACATAGTTATGCTCTGTATATGTTTTGAGATGGAGTCTGGCTTCTGTTGCCCAGACTGGAGTGCAGTAGCAGGATCTTGGCCCACTGCAAACTCTGCCTTCTGGGTTCAAGCGATTCTCCTGCCTCAGCCTCCTGATTAGCTGGGATAACAAGTGCTCACCACCACTCTTAGCTAATTTTTGTATTTTTAGAAGAGACAGGTTTCACCACATTGGCCTGGCTAGTCTAGAACTGCTGATCTCAGGTGATCCGCCCACCTTGGCCTCCCAAAGTGCTGGGATTACAGGTGTGAGCCACCATGCTCAGCAAGTTATGCTAAGTTTAAAAGCTGACTTAATTACCAGTCTATAGAACTAAACACGTGTTTGTGTTAATGTATCATTACCCCAAATCTCATTAAAGCTATCTTACTCTACAGGTAATTATGGGCCTGCTATACCCTTTTATCCTTGCAGGTAGAATCTATTTCCTCCCTTGATTGTCTCCAGACTCTAATTGAATCATTCCTTTTTAATTTGTTTGAAAGGTAGTGCATTGATGGTATTTAGTTTGATTATTCAACTCCCTGAGGGTCTCATAGAGGGAACTGAGACAATGACAGCTATAACCTGAGGATATTTTGGTGTGTAAATGTACTTAGGCACCCAGTGCCATTTCTACTATGTAAATGTCAATTTATTCCTGCTTCTTGGTGAGTTAATCACTTAGATGAGAAGTAAGGTTAAAGACAAATTTGTCAACTCATAGGCCTTTTCCTTCTTCCTCTCCTCCCCCCCGCCCTCCTCCTTCCCCTCCCCCCAACCCCCCCAACCTTTATTTTTCTTCACCTGTACTCTGGAGCTGCCAAATATGCTTGCCTCCAGAACTCATCTCTCCCAATTAAGAGGCTGAATCAGAGGAAAAAAAAAAAAGAGTGGGGCTCTTCTTCCTACTCCCACACTCATAAATTTCTCTTGCAACTTCCTGATAGTCCCTGTGTATGAATAACCTGAGGACAAAGCTCTGATTTTTTATCTTACCCAAATTCTTACCTAAGGGGTCTAGGGAGCCATGCCCTACAAACCATAAATTCTCATCAGATGGGTTTTATTTGACCCTATATATTGTGAATTACTTTTCAATCTGACTCTGGCATAACATTATGAGACATGAAAAGAAATAACCCCAAAATATACTTCCTTGCCAAATCTTGAAATTTCCCCGCAAAGTCTCTTGGGGGGAAAAAGTCCATATTCTACAGAGAATCCCTTTCCCCCTTTGTTTTCCTTCCCTTCTTTCCAGATCCAGGAGATAATCAATTAACAGCCAGGCACCCTTTTAAGTCCAATAAGAAACAATTTACAACATGCTCTCTCTGAAATCTGCTATCTGAGAGCTTCTTCTGCACAGTAAAACTTGGTCTCCACAATCCTTTATCTTTAACCTGAACATTACTATCTATCAATCCCAGATCTTTAGACAAACTCAGCCATTTGTCAACCAGAAAATGTTTAAATTTACCTATAGCCTAGAAGTCTTTGAGCTGTGCCTCCTTTCTGAACCAAACCAATGTACTGCTTAAATGTATTTGATTGATGTCTCATGCCTCCCTAAAACAGATAAAACTAAGCTGTACCCTGACCACTGTGGGCACATGTTCTCAGGACCTCCTGAGGGCTATGTCATGGGACGTGGTCACTCATATTTTGCTCAGAATGAATCTCTTAAAATATTTTACAGAGTTTGAGTCTTTTTGTCAACAAACCCATTAAAGTTGTATACCACAAGGTCTTTAAAAATATTGTCCACTTCTTTATCAAAGGTTACACTATTGAGAGACAGGACTAGCTGGATTTCCTAGGCCAACTAGGAATTCCTAAGCCTAGCTGGGGAAGGTGACCACACCCACCTTTAAACATGGGGCTTGTAAGTCAGCTCACACCCAGCCAATCAGGTAGTAAAGAAAGTTCACTAAAATACCAATTAGGCTAAAAGCAGGGGGTAAAGAAATAATCAAATCATCTATCACCTAAGAGCACAGGGGGAGGGAATATGATCGGCATATAAACCCAGGCATTCCATCCGATAGCAATAACCCCTTTTGGGTCTCCTCCTCCACTGTAGGGGAGCTCTGTTTTCACTCTATTAAATCTTGAAACTGCACACTCTTCTGGTCCGTGTTTGTTCCAGCTTGAGCTGAGCTTTCACTCACCATCCACTACTGCTGATAGCCACCTTCGCAGACCTGCTGCTGACTTCCATCCAGGTGGATCCAGCAGGGTGTCCGCTAGGCTTCTGATCGATCCAGTGAGGCACTTATTGCCACTCCCCATCAGGCTAGAGGCTTGCCATGGCTCCTGTGTGGCTAAGTGCCCAGGTTTGTCCCAATCGAACTGAACGCTAGTCTCTGGGTTCTATGGTTCTCTTCCATGACCCACGGTTTCTAACAGAGGTATAACATTCACAGCATGGCTCAATGTTCCATTCCTTGGAATCTGTAAGGCCAAGAACCCCAGGTAGGAGAATAGAAGACTTCCCGCCATCTTGGGAGTGGCCCGACTCATCTTGGGAGTGGCCTGCCACCATCTTGGGAGCTCTAAGAACAAAAATCTGCCAGTAAAATTATGTTCATAAGTGAAATTCATAGATAGCACCCTGCCTTTCCTTATCTCTTCTATTCAACTATATTTTATTTTATGAGTTTTGTGTAGAGCTTGTTAAATGGTAATTAGGTTCTTCTTTAGTTGGAATGTAAATGAAGTTTTCCTTGATAAGTACACATGCACTTCCTCTGCTGTTTCTGTAAGTTTTCTCTAACTTTAAATAAAATTTGATGTCTAAATGTCTACACAAAACTTAAAGTATAATAATAAAAAAGTCTACACAAATTAAATTATTGAATTGTTTTGTTTTATTTCACACATGTCTGTACATACAACTCTGTGAGCACAAAAGTAGCCAGCATTATTAGACAAAACACATAGACTGTGCATAGTAAAATGATTCTACTGACAGAAAACTGTCCCTGCCAGTTTTACATAATCTAAATTTATTTATTTATATAAATTTTTATTTTTTAGAGACGGAGTCTCACCCTGTCACCTGGGCTAAAATACAGTGTCGTGATGGTAGCTCACTGCAGCCTGGAACTCTTGGGCTCAAGCAATCCTCCTGCCTCAGTCTTCTGATTAGCTGGGACTACAGGCACAAGTCACCACACCAGGCTAAGTCTTAAATGTTTCTGAAGAGACAGGGTCTCACTATGTTGCCCAGCCTGTTCTTGAACTCCTTCTGGCCTCAGTAATCCTCTCGACTCGACTTCCCAAAGCTCTGGGATTACAGGTGTTAGTCACTGTGCCTGGCAAAAAATCCACATTATCCATATTTATCGGTCTAAAAATTGTCCATCTCAGTATTACATTACTATTGTTATGGGGAATAAAGATGAAAATGGAGTGTGCAGGAAGTTGTTTATTACATTAAATAAAATAACTTTTCAAATTTTTTAAAGTTTATGAGAAATTACAAAGTAGAGAAAGGAACATAGTTTTTTATTAACTCCAAATGACTTTAAAAAAATAGTTGATGCTTCTTTCATGAGAAATATTACGTCAATTTATCATTTAGGAGCTTTATTTAGAGTGTTAGTGTGGAATGTTAGAGTCCCAGTGTTCTATTTTCCAGAATACTCAGCTTTCCTCAAATGAGAAGCCCAGAGCACAAATTACTGAACAGTTTTGAAATTTCCTCATTTGTTGAAAGTATTTATTAAGTGCATTAGATTCTTTCTCTGGTCCATTTATGAAACGCTTTTTAAAAAGTATATTTGGTGTTCATGTACTTGGAAGTAAGTAAATATCCTATTTCTTCTCACTTGGTAAGGAAAGATCACAAAACCACTCTCTTTATTCACTTAACTTAGGCATGCTATTTTAAAAAGCTGATTTCTTTCGTATATTAGCATAACCAGTCTGTAGAACTAGACAATTTTGTGTACTAATGTAATATTACATAAACTTCGTTGAATCTATCTTGCAGTGTATGTGAGCTAATAAAATAAATTTAGCACACGCTTTAAAAGACTCAAGAAGCAAATTTGACTTCATTATTTTTGACATATGTACAAGGCAGAAAATTCAGAACTGCCTGATCTCAACATTAAGCAAAAACAGAGCAAGTTCCAGAAATAAATGTACATCTATGTGGCCAAGTTACATTCAGTATTTTCTCATTTCTAATTTTTTATCCTTTTGACAACCTTTCTTCTCAGAGATCTAAGGTCCTCTAGACCATTCATAAGTAGCTGTTACATATCATAAAGCTGTCAACACATGGAACCATTCAATTAAAATGTATCTACTTTCTGTGACATTGCCTGAGGGATTTTCTGTTTCAATTATAAAGTTATTGTATGTTCAAAATGTAACTAATTCATCTTAACAACTTAAATAGAAAAGCTATTTTTATTCCAATTATTACCATGTAGCCATGATAGTAAATAACAACAATGACTTCAACAACATATAACATTTTTGTTTTATATATGTAAAATGATATATACTAGACAAATTAAAAACACGTGTACTACCAAGCTCATTCCAGTAAGCATTACAGAGATCTGTGAATGTTGTCTTCTCTTCTGGATGAGATGATGACAGAAGGCTTCAGAGAGAATGAAGCTATATATCTGAGTTTTGAAGATTAGATAACGTCATTAAAACACAGATGGAGAGAAAGACTACTTTCAATAATAACAATAATAAAAAAAGATGTAAAAATGTTAAGCATCTCTTGGGGAACAGAATACAGCAGTATAGTTTGGAGACAGTGAACTTTTTTTTTTTTTTTTTTGTAAAGTTGTAAGACAGTGCATATGCCAGGGTAATGTATTGAGAAGTGTCCCCTGAAAGGGAAAGTAGTGGATGGTACACTAAAATTTTTCTTGTTGATATTTGGTTCTATTTTATTTTCAATTTGGTGCTCCTTAATATTTTAAATTTCATGCAGTGATTTTATTTTATTATTAACTTGACTCAATTGAAACCAGAATTTCAATGACAACAGAACTAGGTGCTTTCAAGTGAGTGATATTTCCCTAATTTGTACTGCTATTCATTTATTTATTTAGACAGAGTCTCGCTGTGTCACCCAGGCTGGAGTGCAATGGCGCAATCTCGGCTCACTGCAACCTCTGTCTCAAGCAATTCTCCTGTGTCAACTTCCCTTGTAGTTGGAATTACAAGCGCCACCGTGCCCAGCTAATTTTTTGTATTTTTCATAGAGATGGGGTTTCGTCATGTAGTCCAAGCTAGTCTTGAACTCCTGACCGCAGGTGATCCACCTGCCTCGCCACCCAAAGTGCTGGGACTAAAGGCATGAGCCACCACGCCCAGCCTGTTCATTTTAAAGTGACTTTTTTGTTGAAATACATTTCAAATATAGGTATAAAAAAATAAATAACTCATGAGTGTAACTACATAAATGTTTACCTAGTGAGCACACCTGTGTAATCACAGTACAGATGAAGAAGTAGAACATCAGTAATACCCAGTATTCTCATTTCCTTTTAGTTACTGTGTCTCCTACAAAGTTTATTGATATACTGACTTGTATCATCATATTAGAGTATGTTTGTCTGTTTATGAACGTTACATAAATGAAATCATACATGTAAATTTACTATTTAGTGTCTAGCTTCTTTAACAGGAGGCTGGTAGCATTCATTCATGCATGCATTATATGTAGCAAAATTTCTTACTTTCTTATTGCCATATAGTATCCCATAGTCCATATTAAGAAAATCATCACAATATAAGTATTCATTTTACTACTGATTTTTTATGTTATCTCACATTTTTGACTACAATGAATAGTGTAGGAATGAACACTCACTGTTATAAACTGAACTCTTCCACAGCCTTCCTCCAATTTGTATGTTAAAGCCCTAACCCTCAATGTCACTGTATTTAAAGGTGGGGCCTTTAGTGAGGTAGTTAAGGTTAAATGAGGTCATTGAGGTGGGGCCTTAGTTAGATAGTATTTGTGGCCTTATAAGAAGAGACACCAGATAGATCTCTCTCTCTCTCTCTCTCCCTCTCTCTCTCTCTCTCTCTCTCGGTCTCTCTCTCTCTTTCTCTTTCTCTAGAAAAGCAGAGGATAGATTATGTGATGCACAATGAGAGGGTGGTTATCTACATGCCAGAAAGAGAAGCCTCACCAAAAACCAGCCGTGAATCTTGAACTTAAACTTCTAGACTCCACAACTGTGAGACAATAAATATTTCATTGTTTAAGTCGCTCAGTCTGTGGGAATTTATCATGTCAGCACAAGCAAACTAATGCATTGCCATACATAAATATCACAAAATCCTTATATTCACTTAAGGTAGAAATTTTGCACATTTTTCATCAGTCTTATTCCTGGGTAATTGAAGTTTTCTCAAACTACTATAAATGCTAACAGTCTTTAAATTTTACTTTTTAATTTTCATTTTCAACATATAAAATTATAATTGTATTTTAATTGTTTCTGTATATAGTTACCTGACAAATTTATCTTTTAAACTAAAACAGTTTCTCTCTAGATTATCTCAGATTTTCTATGTAAATATTAAGTCATCTCAAAAGAATCAGTTTTCATCTTTTTCAATTCTGAAAATTTATATTTTCTTTTTTATTGCACCAGATAGGATTTCCAATAATATGATTAATAAAGCTGGTAATAGTAAGCATGCTTGTTTTATTCTTGATCTCACAATGAACATTTTCAACTTTTCATTGTTAAATACGATGTATAGTGGAGGTAATACAGAAACATTCTTCAGCAAATTAAGAAAGTCCTTTTCCATTGCTAGCTTACTAAGAGGCTTCTTAATGTATTTATCAAGTAATAAAATGTATCTCCTGAGTATCACATATTTTATTTTATTTTATTATTTTGTTTGCAGTTGCAAGATTTAACAGAGTGAAATAGAGTGAAAACAGAGCTCCCACACAAAGAGAGGGGAGCCAAAGAGGGTAGCCATTGCTGGCGTGAATGCCTGGGTTTCTGTCCTGATCCTTGTCCCTCCTGCTATGCTCTCAGTCAATAGATGATTGGTTATTTCTTTACCTCCTGTTTTTGCCTAATTAGCATTTTAGTGAGCTCTCTGACTGGCAGGGTGTGAGCTAATTTGCAAGCCCCATGTTTAAAGATAAGAGTGGTCACCTTCCCAGCTAGGCTTGGGGATTTTTAGTTGGCCTAGGAAATCCAGCTAGTCCTATCTCTCAGTGCTCCCTCTCAACAGGAAAACCCAAGTGCTGTTGGGAAGGTTGGCCGACAATCACTCTACCTGCTTCCTGCTGAATTGGGGTGTAGTAGGGGTCGTGCAGTTGAGATTTCCTCAGGAGGGTTTCCTTCGATGTCATTAACATTGGAGCATGGGCTAGCAGGCTGGTCCAGGGGTCCACGGTAGATCTTAGTCATGGACTGCATCTGGGGCTCCATTTGTATCGGACATGATGTTATTGGAGAATCAGAACCACCAGAAGTGATGTCAAATAAAAGAATTATTATGTGGCTTTGATCTTACATAATTGTGGTGGTTAGGGAGTTTATTAATTCTGTTGAGTCAGAGTCTGGTACAGCACTGGGAAGCACCTGCATTAGGAGTACAGGCAGTTAGGAAGGAAGATGATCAAAAGGCAGAGAAGACTCAGGAAAAACTGGAGTCCATGAAGACAAGCTAGAACCAACAAAAATGGATTGAAACCAAGTTAGTCTCTTGCCATATCTAAGCTTCCAATTTCTATATATGAGTAACCTGTAGGAGAAGATGGTGCGTTTTCAACTGTCCCAGTAGTCAAAGGAGCAGGAGACAGTGACCCAGAAGAAGCTGGAGGACCTGCTACCACAGACCAGCAATGTGAGCCAGTTGATAGATAACAGCCTGCATGAGCTCCAAGAGTGTCTAGCCCTGTACTGACTTCCCAGTATAAACATGGTGGCTGTTTCATTTTTCACCTTCCAAATATTGCACAGATTTCTCGCATGATAATCCCAGGCAAGCAGCACATGAGAAAGAGAATTTTGGAAAACATAATTCCAGCTGAGCTATATTGACACATAACAAACCTAACTTGACATCCATGTATACACCGTTATCGGCAAATAACTTCCAAATAAAAACAATAGTAAAAACATGCTTCTGCATGGCATGGTATCATTATAGATAGTGTAACTGAAAACATTTCAATAACTGTCAACCTAAGCCTTACCCCTAATGATCTTTCTCCTTAAAGTAGCAGATATCAAGGTGGATTGCAAGGAAAGGATGGGAGTATGGAAGGAGAGAACTGCTCTCTGTTAATAAGCCAGGTATTGCATTTCATTTTAGTTTTGAACAGCTACCCGCACTGCTCAACCAGACACACCTGTAATGTTTTACATCCACCTAGAGTTCTACAACCTTGTTGTTAACCTTGGGAACTTCCTGACTTGCTAACTACAGGCAGGTTGGCTTTAGTCCAGGCCTGCAAGGACTTGCTGCCCTGTTGTCATCATAACACACCTCCCTCCTCCTGTCTCAAGGAGAGTCAAAGCACCACTGGGGCAGCTTGTTCTAATTCTAACTCTCACTGTTTATTCTCTAAACATTCATTAATAGGTAGGGGAGTGAAGGATCTTTAGCACCCTCTCTCACTCACCATTTGGAGGAGAGCATTTGCTAACAGTTCTGAATGAGAATTTTCACATTCCCCACATCATCTCACAAGGACCACATTCTTTCTCTTCCAGAAAACCATGTACCTGTCAGCACTTTGTCCTCATTGCTGAAACTTTCAATAACTATAAAGAATCTAAAATATGGCCGGGTGCGGTGGCTCACGCCTGTAATATCAGCACTTTGGGAGGCCGTGGCAGGTGGATTACCTGAGGCCGGGAGTTCAAGATCAGCCTGACCAACACGGTGAAACCCTGTCTCTACTAAAAATACAAAAATTAGTCGGGTGTGGTGGCAGACACCTGTAATCTCAGCCACTCAGGAGGCTGAGGCAGGAGAATCACTTGAACCTCAGGAGGCGGAGGTTGTGATGAACCAAGATCATACCATTGCCCTCCAGCCTGGTCGACAAAAGCAAAACTGCCTCAAAGAAAAAAAAAAAAAAAAAGAATCAAAAGTATTACTCTACTTGCAAACTACCAAGTTATTATTCCACTATTTAATGGATGCTAGAGAGATAGATGAAATGACTAGACCAGGATGAAGAGTTATTACTCACACAGATAACAGAAGCCAGAATATCAGTTTCTGTATCTTGTTACTTGAGCCCCAATTATAGCAGAGTAATTCAAAGGGGGCTACATTATGCCTGTACATGTTACAGATTGTATTATAGTTGAGGAATCCTAAGTTTGGAAAACCTAAATCCTTTATAATGGCCAGTAAGTCTGCCTGCTCTTTGCTCTGGAGAAAGACATTATCTCTACTCTTTTGGATTGCACTTAGGTCTTTAATTTTCTCCATAGGGAGACACCATATCTTCCAAGGCTGTTTGCTACACCAACATTCTTTAAAAGATTGAGTGGAACAAAACCAGTTATTGTCTTTGTTTAGAGACCATGTAGAAATGTGAAAGAGCCATGGAGATTTAGCCCTCAATAGTCAACTGAACTGCACTGAGATCAGCCAGCTAGGTTATGTAACCTACTCATAACTTGAGGACTTCCCCAAGCCCAAACTTGTTTGTATCACTTCCATTTGATGAGGGAGTATTGCTGTGCACATCCACCTTTAAAGTTTGGAAGGTCATAGAACACCTGACTCATTATAGGAAGCTCAGGTTGCATGGTAATCACATGCTATATGGTCAAGTGTGCTGTGTTTCCTAGGCCCTTATAGAAAGCCAGAAGCTGGTTTAGGCACCACTTTACTATACATTTCTAAGAACAAACCCAAGGCTCTAAGTAGCATCCTTGTTCTGCCAAAGACAAATCATGAAAAATGGAATATTTTGGGTCATGTGGCTAAGTGCCAGGAAGCTTTTGTGGAACGTAGTGTCTTTTGCAGAGATTTTTATTGTTTGGTGTCCTGTTCAAAACTGGCAACTTTGAAAGTAACTTGATAAATGGGTCACTAAAATGGGGTATATGGAGCTACCAATATGCAAAAGTGTCCGTAAGCATTGTGTCTTGTTTCCTAGTGGTAGGAGGTGCCAGATGCAAAAACCTATCTTTCCACGCTAAAAGATATATCTTCATATCCTGGACAATGGGACCCTGAAAGATTTCACCTAGGTAACAATCCCCCAAACTTCTGTGGGATTTATTTCCCATTCTCTGGAGTACATGAGTCTTACAAAGGATTTTAGAATATGTGCTACTTTCTGCTCACCATATCAAGACAACATGCTATCATCAAACCAATGGAGCAGCATGATGTCCTTTAGAATAGAGAAACAAGGTTGGAAAGTTAAAATAGTCCTGAGCGGTCAGAGAAGTGGTATTGTTGGCCCTGGCTGCTTAAAGAAAATGAATTCTGATAATCTTTATTTTTATTTATTTATTTATGTATTTTTGAGATGGAGTCTCATTCTGTCACCAAGGCTGGCACTATCTCTGCTCACCACAACCTCCGCCTCCCAGGTTCAAGCAATTCTCCTGTCTCAGCCTCCTGAGTAGCTGGGACTACAGGCACACGCCACCATGCCCAGATAATTTTTGTATTTTTGGTAGAGATGATTTTCACCATGTTGGTCAGGCTGGTCTTGAACTCCTGACCTCAGATGATCCACCTGCCTTAGCCTCCCAACTGATAATCTTTAAGTAGTAAGTATTGAGAAAAAAAAATATGTTCTCCAGATTAATAGCCATATACCAGGTCCCAGTGGATGTTTCATTTGTTCTGGCAATGAAATCACAGCTGAAAAAGCTATTGCAATTAGAATAAAGACCCAATTAAGTTTACAATAGTGCACTGCTAATATCTAAAATCCATCTGTTTTCTGCACAGACCAAATTATAAGTTGAAAGGCTATGTAGTAGTGTTCATTACCCCTGCATCTTTCAAGTTTCCAATGGTGGCACTAATCCCTGTAATTCCTCCAGTAATGTACTATGTGGTATCTTTTTTATTATAACATTATTATACTTGAGAGATAGTTTTGGTGGTTCTATTTGACTTACTCCAACACCAAGTTTCCCACTTTACAGGTCAGGGAGTCCATGTGGCCATTCTGCATGTTACTGAATAAGTCTACTTCTATCAGCATTCTATACCGACCGAAGATCTACTCAGAGAGAAAATTCACAGTCCATTGGGTCCACTGTGAGAATGGCTCAAGCCAAAATTTCATTTACATCATAACCTGTAAAAGCCCCTAGTATGACTATGGACCTCAGCTGTGTTTGGGGTCTCCAGGAATTATTGGTTCAGAGTAATAAATCCAGTAATACCCCGAAATGCTGATCATTTCCCTTTCTCAAATGCTTAGTCACCCTGGTAAATAAATGGTCATATAACCCTTTGTAGAAGGCTTGGGTCATATAACCATTTGTAGAAGGCTTGGGTCATATAACCCTTTGTAGAAGGCTCTGTATAAGAGAAAAGCGAGCCCTCCTCAAGGGGCCTGAGTATATCCTTAATCCAAGGTACTCTTGAGCTGTGAACTAGCTCAAGTCTGTAACTGTGGAGCTGTTTTAACTGTTGTGATGATTCAAGTCAGACTTCTGTTCATCAGACCTAGAGATTTTCAGGTTATACAAATCAAACAATAAGCATTCCACTATCTAAATCACTTATTAGGACATATTATTAGCTAGCCAACCTCAAAGACTTCTGAGAGTCAGAATGTTCTGGTCACTGCCTTGTCCCTGCTGTGCAGTATGATGTGCGGGCTCACTGTGTTTTCATTAATTTGTGCCATCTCTTTGAATCCCTACAGCCTGTTTGTAAAGTCTGTCTTTTAGCCTAAATTTATTATGCCTTCCTGCCTATTTTATGTGTACCTGCCTGTTATGAACCATGAAAAATAAATGTGTGTACACCTGTACATGCAAACACACACAATCATATAGATATGCTGAGGAATTTGCATTAAAATTATGTGCTGTTATGCCTAGAAGAGTACTCTCTACATGGTATAGTCTCCTTAATATGCTTCAATTTAAATCCCCTCAAAATTAATAGATGACTTTGAAATTTAAATCAATTCTTCCCAAAAATTACTTGTGATAGAAAACTGTCTCAATATAGCTTAAGAATAAAGGAGACAGTTGCCTCTGTAACTGAACTGTAGAAATGGCAGCAGTACAACCACACCTTTGGTGTATTGGGAGCTATATGTTACTCTGTAATCCAGAATTTTGTCTGCATTGTTTGTTTTCATTCCTCTCAGTATGTCGGGTTAATTTTCCCAGATTACTTTTCTCAACTTTGTTCATCACCATGACAATCAGAATATATTAGACTTGGTCAGATGAGATGGCTCACGCCTGGAATCCCAGAACTTTGAGAGGCCAAGACGGGTGGATCACGAGTTCAGGAGATCAAAACATGGTGAAACCCCACCTCTACTGAAAATACAAAAAATTAGCCGGGTGTGGTAGCATGCACCTATAGTTCCAGCTACTGGGGAGGCTGAGTCGGTAGACTTGCTTGAATACAGAAGGTAGAGGTTGTAGTGAACCAAGATTGTGCCACTGCACCTCCAGCCAGAGTGAGCAGAGTGAGACTCCATCTCAAAAAGAAAAAAGAAAAAAAAATAAGAATATATTAGACTCACATATTCGCCCTTTAATCACTAGACAGCAGAGGATAAACAGGATGAAGCGAGCAAGATAATAAAATTGGTAGCCAATTCCTGGAATATATTATTGGCATAAAATTGAGAGAAATGTTCTCTCAAAGGTGAGATCCACTGTTCAATAGAGAGGAATTATATATAGACAAAGCAATAGACAAGTACTACCAATAAGACAGAGCTATTGTGTTCAATTATCTGTGAATTTTATATACAACACTGAAAAACATTTTAAGATTGAATAAATAAGGAAATGACTTATGCTCATGGGAACATTACACAACTGGAACTATAAGTTGAATGTTATGTACAGGTGTATAAATTTATACAAATATATGAACATGGTTATATATGTATATATATGCATGCATGCGGATAGATTGATAGGTAGTTGTATTTATTTAAATCTTATAAGAAAAACAATCTTGTGTCAAGAAAATGCATCAAAATACTTTAATAAAGACATAAAAATGTGTTACCTCAATTATATTCAATTAGCTAAGGAAAATCATTGAAATCACTGAGCAAAATAAATGATCCAAATTCAAAATGGTCTCAAAAGCCATCTGTACTTATTGTACATTACCTGATTAAGTTATCTTCACAACTAAATGGGCAATTTCTCTGCAGTATTAAAAGGCAGAATAGATAGATTTGTAAACTGATGTTAAATATGTGTGTATGCACATAAATATTTACATATATACATACATATGGTAAAGCATTATTTAAATATTTTGTATTTGCTGTATTTTAATAAGTAATTGTTAAAGAAATGAGTGTGCACATTTTAACATAAATCTACTTTGACAGTGTAACAAAGTGTGCTGCATATTAAAACTTGTGTTGAGTGTAGCAATGGGTTCACATTGCCATGCTTCAACTGAGTTGAGAAATGGTCTTTAGACTGTGACCTGACATATCACCTATTGATTAAAGAGCTGTTTCATAGAGGCCTTATTCGCAAAATAATGACTATGAAATACAGTCTTTGAAGACACTGTCATTTTATGACTAACTCTGTTTTGGCTCCAAATAACCAGTGACAATTCAGTAGGGTATTTCAGATTTTTGCCTCACAAAGATATCGTATGTTAAGGAATATGTAGTTAAGGAAATTTTCAATTTATTCAAAGTAAAACTATTTCTCTTTTTCTGAATGAAAATAATTTAGACTCTATAAATTATGTCACTTAGAGTCATAGAGCATAGGAAGATGGTTGGTCGATGTTGTGGTTTGTATTAGATATTGCTCTTCTCTCTGTATTCAAACATGATTATAAAGCACTTCTGTTTTTGTCTTGATCCAGTGCAGTCAGAGAGTTGCCTTGTTTGATATTAGTGTTTTATGAAATGGTTTATGTTCAACAGGCGACTATCATGGCCCAGCCATTAGAAGCAAACCAGACTCTAATAACTCCAAGGCTAAGCTCATAACGCCAGGCCAACTCCTATCTGTGAGGGGTTGATTTTCTATGGAAAAGTAGATCTGCAAAACTTATCTAAAAAATCATGACAGTAGATGAAAAACTAAAGGTGTCAGTTTATTGAGTTCTAAATCTAACACATCAGCTAGATTATCTTGAACTATTTACCTTTATAAATTGAGCATATATCTAACAAAAAATACAAGTATTACTGAATTCTGGAAATACTTCTGAGACCTGCTCAGGTTATAAAAACCACTTTAATTATATTGCTAAGTGAACATTTTGTCTAAGGTATACATAATTTTATATTGTACAATATCATTAGTTAATGGATTTATTGTGTATTAGTCACGTTTCCCACTCGATATTTTCAATTGTTCAATGGCAGTTACTGTGTCATATACTTCTTTCTACCCACTATATACCATTTACTTATGGTTAGTATTAGTGTGGATGATAATAAATATTTAAGTACTTAATTATAGGGTGGAAAATGAAGCTGAATTAAAAGGAAAAATGACTTCTTCAAACTGTGATAATTCCTGAGCCCAGTGACTTTAGAAAATCATTTTGAACTAGATTCAAAATGCAATTTATGAAATATGTTATTTATATCTCTCTTTTCTTTGAAGGCCTACCCACAAGAACTCTCTAAGCTGCTATTGAAGATGGTGACTTTTTTAATTGCTTTCAACTGTCTCAGAAAATTTAATGATAACAGGGTTGTTTAGGCATTCAGCCTTAATAAGCACTTGTGCATTGACCTTCTCTGATTCCTAGAATTGCTGCCTAGCTGTAGTGCTTCCTACTGAAGCGTAATTGGATTGTCATAAACCCAGATGGAGCTGCTTCCTAGAAGCTTGCTATGTGTAAGAATAGTTTCAGAAAGTTCTCAAACTTTAATATTCATGAGAAACACCTGGACGACTTGTAAACTAGTAGTTTTGGGGAACCCACTTTCAGATTTCCTGTTTCGTTAAGTTCCAAGGTGGTGGAAACCAAGGTGGTCTGGGTACTACATCTAGAGAAATATTAATTTGGACATTAACAAATTTATTTTGAGAACTACTGATTTAGGTATTGTGGTAGGCAGCATAATGTCCCCCAAAGATACGCACATCCTAATTCCTTGAGCTGTTAGTATGTTACCGTAAATGGCAAAAGACATTTAGGTGATTAAGGATAAGGAGGGCAGGTTAACGTAGGTTAAGAAAGTGGACTAACATTATCAGATTGGTCCTTAGAAGTGGGTAACCTTCTCAGTTGTATCAGAGGGAAGGACGTGTGATGAAAAACAACAGTCAGAGAAGTGAAACATCATTGCAAAATGGAAGAAGGGTGCCATCATCCTAAGAACATAGGTGATCTCTGAAAGCTAGGGGAAAAAATAAGTAAGCAGGTTCTCACATGGGGTCTTTAGAAGGAAACACAGTCATGCCAACACCTTGATTTTAGCCCAGTGAGACTTCTGTTGAATTTCTAACCTACAGGACTGTATGATCACCAATTTGCACATTTTTATTCCACTAGATTTATGGTAGTTTGTTACAGCAAAAGTAGAAAAATAATATGGATATTTAAAAATTTTATCACTTAGAATTATACATTCTTATCTGTTTTTTCCTGATGCTTCACACACCATAAATCCAAAATTTAGATGGCCATCTTAGCAGCAAAAGCCCTGAACATGATATCAGAAAACCAGCATGTGAAATATCTATCTACCACTTACCATCTGTATTACTTTAGACAAGTTTATTTCTTCATTTAATTGACAATTATTTGAGAACTCTTCTATTTAAAATGAATATTCTTTGTGTCATGATGGAAAAATCAAATAAGATGTAGCTGCTATCTTTAAGTGGCTTTAATATTGGTGACAGGGTAGGAAATCAAAACACTTAATAGTATGAATTGACCTAAATACTGATGTGCAGAACTGTGATATAGAAGCCCAGAGGAAGAGAGTTTCAACTCAACCCTCCCAGTTCCAATGCTTTATATATAAAAGAAAACAAATTATAGTTGCCACAAGGAAGGTACTATGGTCTGAATGTTTGTGTCTCCCCAAAATGCATATGTTGAAATCCAACCCCTAAGACGATAGTACTAAAAAGTGGGGACTTGGGGAGCTGATTAGGTCATGAGAACAGAGCCTTCATGAGTGGGATTAGTGTCTTTATAAAGGAGACCCCAAAGAGCTATCACACAACCTTCACCAGGTAAAGACATAGCAAGAAGACAACCAGACAACCATGTGTGAACCACAAAGCAGGACCTCAGCAGATACTTCATCTACTGCCACCTTGATCTTGGAATTCCCAGCTTCCAGAACTGTGAAAAATAAACTTCTGATGCTTATAAGCCACCCAGTCCATAACAGTTTGCTCTAGCGACCCAAACAGACTAAGATAGAAGGGGACCAATGTTATTGAGGTCTCTTAGTGCTGCTAGGGGTCTGGATGGTCAATTAAGATGATGTGCCAACATGAAAGTAGCAATCAAGCCTTTATTCACTAACTGCAGTAGTATATATATATGATACACAGGCACACACAAATGGAGTGCCAGCTTCCCCCTGCTCCTTTCTCCCCCAACAGACTCAGCATTAGGTAAGAGTCAGGTGACTTACAGATGATGAGGTAAGTTATCTCAATGCTGAGGAACCCTGGACAAAAGGCTCTGGATGATTTATGGACCTAGAAGACTAAGGGGGAAAAAAAAGCAAGGGCTAGGAGGGGAAAAGTACCATGCCATCTTAGTCAATGTCCCTAAATATGGAGATCCTTGTAGAGGGGCCTTACAAATATCTTAGTAAAGCCCTCTCCTTTACCTCCAATTAGAAATCTCCAAATGAGGTGCCTAGACTTTTAATGTTGATATTTGCATGATATATGTAGGAGCATGACCAGCCATGGGAGCCTAAGCCCTTGGCTGCAGCATCCTCCAAAGACTGAAATGCACTGGCTGTGCACCAAATTTAGGGTGCAGAGGATAACTTTTTCCCACGAGGCCTGACAGGCAATGTCTACACTATGTGTAGACTGCTTATGGTTGAGCCTTAAAGATCACATGTAGGATTTTGGTCGTCAAGGTCCTGTATAGACCAGTGCTGTCCAAAAGAAATGTAATGTGAGCCACTGATATAATTTTAAACTTTGTAATAGTCATATTAAAAAAAGTAAAAAGAAACAGATAAAAATTAATTTTAATACCATAGCTTATTTGAACCAGTATAGCTGTATTAGTCACGGTTCTCTAGAGGGACAGAAGTAACAGGAAAAATGTATGTATAAAGTGGGGTTTATTAAGGAGTGTTGACTCACAGGATCACAAGGTGAAGTCCCACAGTAGACCATCTGCAAACTGAGGAGCAAGGAAACCAGTATGAGTTGCAAAACCCCAAAATTAGGAAAGCCAACAGTGCAGCCTTCAGTCTGTGGTTGAAGGTCCAAGAGTCCCAAAGTTGAAGAACCTGGAATTCGATGTTTGAGGCAGGATGCATCCAGCATGGGAGAAAGATGGAGGCCGGAAGACTAAGCCAGTCTAGTGTTCCATGTTCCTCTGCCGGCTTTTATCCTAGCCGTGATGGCAGTTGATTAGATGGTGCCCACCTAGACTGAGGGTGGGTCTGCCTCTCCCAGTCCACTGACTCAAATGTTAATCTCCTTGGCAACAACCTCACAGACACACCCAGGAACAATACTTTGCATCCTTCAGTCCAATGAAGTTGGCACTAAATATTGACCATCACAATAGCCAAAATATTATTTCAAATTATATCTAAAATTAAGAATTCTTAGTGGGGCTTATTACATTCTTTATTTCCATGTTAAATCTTCTAAATCAAGCAAGTATTACATGTTTATAGAACATCTCAATTGGGACTAGACATACTTCAAGTGCTCAGTAACCACATGTTACCAATGTCTATTACATTGTCAGCACAGAATAGAGTCATTTCTAAGTACTTTTTTAAAAAAGGCACAAAAGTGTAGTCCAGAATTGTTCAATATAAGTTTTCAGTTTCAGCTTCTAAACCTTTATTAGGCATGTGGCCATAAACACATTTCTTAACTTTTTGAGTTCATATATTTAAAGTACCTAGTAAAGAGTCTGATATGTATTTGGAACTCAGAACATATAGGTTTCTTTTACTTCAAATTCCCTAAAGTTTATGCAGATTATCTTAATTTTAGAGGGTCATCATGAACCTTTTAATAAGATAAAATATATTAATGTTTTGGATGTTGGGCAGAAAAGAGTTAATGTAGCAGATCTGAAAATGTTTTGTTCAGAGGAGTCTGCTTGTGAGATCAGCCTTTGGCTGACTTCTGGGAACTTAGCCTTTCATCTGGTAAATCACTGTATGTAGACTGTTTGTACCAATGATGAGATTCATGGTAAATAACTGTTTTCCTTCTTAGAATTTGTAATTTTGAACATCCTGATAGAGAGTGCTTGTGTGACCAGCTTAAGAAAATCTCAGGTGCTGAGTCTCTACTGGGTTCCCTAGGAAGAACCATTGCACACATTTTATTGCATTTTTGATTGCCGAAAAAAGCATCATGCTCAATTTGCCCCACTGAGGGAAGAAGAAAGCAAAATGAAACCTGTGAATGGATTTCCACAGACACTGCCTGTCCTGTGTCTTTTTCCCTTGCTAATCCTGTCATAAATTCCTTCTCTGTAATAAGCCTCAGCTGCAAGTCCATCTGGTGAATCATTCAACCTGAGGGTGGTCTTAGGGAACATTTGAAACGTGGAACATTTCAAACTTCAATAAAATATGCTATTAGAAGTCTCTCTAATAAAATTGTTTCTACTTTATTAAATTATGGCTTGAAGAACAGGCAAAATTAAATAAATGAAATACAGTTTCTTTGTAGACAAGTTCAGAAAATGGGGTTGAAGAAGGGCTTCTGGCCAAATTGCCAGGAGCTTCAAGAGCTTGTGCAATGGGACCTCCAGCAGACACTGTGATTTGGTGCAACAGGTTCAAAATTATTTAGGTCCATAGCTAAGAATTAAATCAAATGTTTTCTTCAAAACTCTGATACTAGTTTCATGAAGGTGTATTAAAACAACTGAACTTAGGTCATTATAATAAATTTACATTTAAAAGTCTCATAAAAAGTAGCAAATGGCACTGTTTCAGATATAGATAACTGCCTTCAACAAATTGCTGACCCTTGCCATGGTGGGCATTTGTTGATGAAAAATGCCTAAAACTAGAACTATATACATCCTGGTATTCCTTATATCCAAGTAGGATTACATGATGAGTTATTATTAAAACATGAATGGAAATGATGTGTCATTTCTAGATTGGACTTTTTTTTTTTTAAAAAGCGGATGTCCTTCGCTACTGCCTCCTGCCCTGTTAGCTGGGTAGAAGCAGAAGAATCCAAGATTGTAAAGGATGATGAAGCAAACAAAATGAAGATCTCCTGCTTTGATTCATATAATAGGATTACAAACTGGCTAGGAACATCTATATTGGACTATTACAGAAATAACAAACATTAACTGTTTGAAGATTCTAAAATTGTAGGAATATTGATTATAGTAGCTGTTACTCAAATTAATACAGAAAAACCTCAAGATATAGACAAATAACACACTTAAAACTTTACCCATTTACCTCAATATTCAAATACACCTTGACAAACTTTTAGCTGTAGAATGGCCTGTTATTTCCGGACAGACTACTGCATTAACAAGACAATAATGTGGACACTTTTTATGGTGAACATTTTTCAACAAAGGTGAAATGATGTCCATGTAGTTCAATCCCAGATCAGAGTTGCTTTTACAGAATCCCAAGTAAAAAAGAGATATCCATTTTTTTTTTTTGAGATGGAGTCTCACTCCATCACCCATGTGAGAGTGCAGTGGCGCTATCTCGGCTCTCTGCAACCTCTGCCACCGAGGTTCAAGAGATTCTCCGGCCTCAGTCCCAGGAGTAGCTGGGACTACAGGTATGTGCAACCACACCCAGCTAATTTTTGTACTTTTAATAGAGATGGGGTTTCACACTGTTGGCCAGGTTGGTCTCGTACTCCTGACATCAAATGATCCACCTGCCTCAGCCTCCCAGAGTGCTGGGATTAGAGATGTGAACCACTGTTCCCAGCAAATATATCAAATATTGAAGCGTAATTATTTCCTGAACATTTAAGGAGATCGTATAACAGAGACACGTAGAAATCTTAAACAATCCCCATCTATCTTTTAATTTCTAGATGCTCACTGCCTCTAAAGCCTTGTACTCTCTCATTGTTACCCCAAATAATCTTCCATTCTTGGTGCTCTATAGGTTCCTTCATCCCTCTCAGTTACTAAAATGTGGGCTGCAGTGGGCAGAAATGTGAACTCCATTAGCATTAAAATTTCAAAAGGACATCTGTGAAGCAGAATATACAATGTTAAAACAGATTTTTACGTACGCAATAAATTATATTTTGGTTTCCAATTTAACATTCATCTATTTTTATTTTCATATTTCTACACAGTAATCTTAGTAATTTCTATGTCTCTTCTGAAAAGCTTAAAAAACAAAACAAAAATACCTCTATCTGTAGATGCCTCAAAATATTTTTTAAAATGATATGTTAAATGTGGCAACATATTTTGTCTTTCTAGGTACAGAACCTTTTTTTTTTTTTTTTTTTTT
>NW_012115355.1:1714140-1742417 GCF_000951035.1 Colobus angolensis palliatus | reverse complement strand
ACGTCGCCCGGCTAGATTTTTGTATTTTTTAGTAGAGACGGGGTTTCACGGGGTTAGCCAGGATGGTCTCGATCTCCTGACCTCGTGATCCGCCCGTCTCGACCTCCCAAAGTGCTGGGATTACAGGCTTGAGCCACCGCGCCCGGCCTTTTTTTTTTTTAAGATGGAGTTTTGCTATTGTTGCCCAGGCTGGAGTGCAATGGTGCTATCTTGGCTCACTGCAACCTCCTCATCCCAGGTTCAAGTGATTCTCCTGCCTCAGCCTCCTGGAGTAGCTGGGATTACAGGCTCATGCCACCACGCCTGGCTAATTTTTTTGTATTTTTAGTAGAGACAAGGTTTCTCCATGTTGGTCAGGCAGGTCTCAAACTCTCAACCTCAGGTGATCCATCTGCCTTGGCCTCCCTAAAGTGCTGAGATCACAGGTGTGAGCCCCCAAGCCCTGCCTAGGTTTATACTTCTTACCTGATACTTCTTACTGGATAAGATTCTGAGCCCAGGAGATTTCTGCAAGGTAAAATCAACTTCAGAAATTTAAATTTTGTTTTCATGCCACTAAATGATGTTTAAAATTATATGTATTCTAGTTTTAAAATGTATTAAAATTTTGACAAAAAAAAAGAATATCACCAATTGCTAAAAATGTGTGTTTACGGAGACAAAATAGGCTATATTCAGACTAGCTTGACTCTTATTTTATGAAAATGTGGATCTATAAAAGCTTCCGAGTGACAATACTAGGATCATGTGAAATTGATTGGTAGCATAGTTTATGCCTTCAAGATCCTTCACAATCTCTTGTTTTTTTCTCCCAAATTTTCTTCTAAAACCTGAAAATTATATAGGCTGGAATGCATAAACATTAAATATTTTCATTTCTATTTGGACAAAAGATAGAAAAATATCTTGAAATTTCTTGAAAATATGTGCACTTTTATATTTTTCATATTATAGTAGCTATTATAATACCAAATGGGAAAGCTAACACAGGATAACACTTTTATAATATCAAAATGAGAAAGATAACACATGAGGTATAGTAGCAAAGATTATGTATTAGAAGATCTTAGCTTTTGGGAGAACTTCTATCATGGAGTGCCCAAGATTATTTAATTATAAAAACAATATATCAAAACTATTTTAGAATTTAGATGAAATCTTCAGTGTAAGTTTCTAAATAAAATAAAAATCACCCTACTGTGATTTATATTGCTCTGAATTACACATTTGAATTATTTTTATTTTTAGTGTAGAACCACCCTTCCAGAAGTTTGATAATAATGAATATTAGTCAGTTTTATTCCATTGCATTAGGTTTTCAACTTTAAAATAATTATACAGACTGTGCTTTTCTCTTTGTGTAACAGAATCAAATTCTGAATTCCCAAATGAGCGCCTGTCAGGTCAGGCAGAATAATTTGTATTATTTTCCAATTTTTGAACTTTGTTACAGGGATAAATCCAAAAATAATTGGCGAAATACTGTACCATGCGTACCTTGGGGCTCTTCAATGAGTCATAATGATTTGGCAGTAATTTACCCAGGAAAATAACAAAAATTACTATGGAGAGGATAACAAGTTTGTAATTTAGCTTATTCTCACAAAAATGACTCTAGATTAAACGTGGAGTGAAGAAGAAATCTAGTTCAATCTTAAGCCTAGGGGTAATACACAGGCTTGGCTTTTGGTCTTGGAAAGCGTTCATTCATTTAAGGGTCAAAACGTTTACTTTCCATTTAGAAAGGAATTTGTAAGTGATGTGTAAAATATTGAGTTTTTGTAAGAAATTTATTTCGGAATTGCACTGAAATACCCAAGAAAATGCCACACTCCCAAACCAGATTAAAGAGTTAAGTAGTGAAGTAGAGTTAGAGCTCAGTACAATACTTGAAGAAGTCAATTGATCAGAAAAGCAGTTCCATCACCGGCAAGAGCTTGGTGGTTTTAGAAAGACCTTTGACTGCCTTGTTACTGTGTGTGAGGGCAAAGCCCAGTTCTTCTACTGCTTTGCCTAAATTTGAGCTTTCTGCTACTTATTTGCTACTTGCTACTTATCTGTGAGCCTAAAACTAGTTCATGGAAAGAGATACTTAATATTGGTTGAATATTTATCTTAAAGAGAAAAAATATTTGAAATAAAAATATTATTTATGTGCAGTCTCATTATCCAGAAAATAATTATATCTAATTTCTGAACACATAATAAAATTCTCCAATAAGATATACTTGATTATCCTCTTTTCATGGTAAAAAGAAATTGCAGATATAAAATTTTCGGAAAAATGCAAACACTGACATCTACTCTTTTTCCTCATCTCACAAAACAAGGACTCTTAAACAGGACTCTTTAAAGTATCTTAGCAAACTTGATTAAAGTTATTGATATTTATAAGTAGGTTAAATGTGCTATTTCCATTACCTTTTAATTTACTTATATTTAAGCTACTTTCCTACTATATTGACCCTGTGTATATACTTTCCCACTATATCGACTCTTTGTAAATTCAGATGACTGAAACTTGGATAGTTCTTAATATTTTTCTATACAAGGTTGAGCTTAATGCTTTTAGATTTTTTATTAAGCAAGCTGCTTTAGAAGGTTCATTGATATTTTTCAGGAGAAAGCATTTATTGGAGCAAGCAACTAAGCATTTTTATGCCTTATGTATTGTTTAACATGGGAGCAGAAGTGTTCTAGTATTGTTTAATATAGAAACAGGAAAATATTTGGTATAATATTTGGCACAGGTTCTCAGTCATTGGTTCAAAGTGAAATACCAGTAAGTGATGGAGCTGGAATGAGAATTCAGTACTTGTAACTTTTGCTGTTCAGGGTATTAGAAGATAGTCATCAGTATGAGTTAAAACTTTAATAGAAAACATATAGTTCACTCAGCTTTACAAGGCACAGAAAACAAAACAAAACAAAACAAAAAGTTTCTTAGGAAATAATGAAGTCAGTATGTCAGCCTTCAATATAAATAAACTATTTAAAATTGCAATAATTGCTATGAAAATGTATGCCTATGTATTTTAGTGTATGTAATACATAGTGGAAAGAAAACACAGACTATTCACCAATCCAAAGTGTTCATGAAATGGAGAAATATGTCACTCAAAAGCTGTTAATGTGTATTAGTATATTATACATATATCTGTGGGAAGAAAGTAAACACACAATTAACATCCACACATTTATAAGAATCAGTTTTCAAGCTATCATTAAAATACAATTTTTATAACAGTTTATCAGCATGCTTCCTTATTTAAATGCATGGTATATTGTCTTACATTGTGCATTGACATTCCTGAAACTAATAAGAGACACTGCAGCAGTTACATACTGCTTTCCAAAATCTGTACATTTTCTCATTCTTAAGGGCAAAACATACCGTTGACAAGCACCATATAAACATCACAGCAATTTGAAAACAAGTAAAGGCATGCCATGAAAGCTGGTTTTCAAAAGCAAAGATTTATCAAGTATTCTTGAAAGAAAGAGCTTTATACTGCTTCTGCAAGCCAATTCCATCCCTGCTAATAAATTTTCTTTAGCCAAAGCAGAATTTTTGTTTTACTTTGGTTTGACTGGATTTGTTATTATCAATTTGCAACACCTTTGGTGGTACTGGGGAAAGGAATCTGTTCTTTCATGTTTGCTGAGGGCAACATCATTCAATTCTCTTAAACCAGGCCATGCAATCTCTCTAGAACTAGAAAATATTTAATTTTGTAACTGTATGTTGTAATAACATAGCAGTTAATCATATTCAACCTATTTAGCACAGACTTCCAAAGACAAAGTAAAAAATAAGTAAGTAGAGGAGCTGATATTTTAGAACATGATACAATAATGACTAGAATTCTGATGTATAGAGGAATTGCTAAATTAAAAAGACTAGGTTAGAGCCAAATTATATAATATTTTAAATTCAAACAATTGGGATTAATTTTCAGTAGAAATCAAAGTTATCAACTGGTATCAAAGAGCTATACCACTTAATTCTTTTCTTGTTTACAAAATAAGTTTGTACTGGGACATAGGATTGATTGAAACAGGGAGAATGGGAAGGCAAAGATGGTATGTAGAAACACAGTTATTTATGAAACAAACATGAATAGGAGAGAGAGTTCTGAGGACATTTTGGCCAAGAAAAAAACAAGTAAGGAAAAGAAAAGACATCAATAAGATAGATACAGGACTTATAATACTAGGAGAATGATGATGTTATTAATTACAATAAAGTAGACAAGGTTAAATATTATTATTATAAAATACAGTAAGTTGCTTTAAATGTAAGTATTATCTCACTGATGCAGAGCAGGTAACCTCCAGATTGGAGATTAGTCTGGGAATATTCTTGGCTCCTCCCTGGAGATAATTCAAGGGTGAGTTAGTGGTGAGAGAAAGCAACTTTTATTGAACCGGAGCTGCTTCATGCAGAGCAGGGCTAACGCGTAAGAGGTGTGCTCAGAGTTGGTGCTGTGGGCTGCTAGCTAGCTGGATTTATACCCACTGTTAATTATATGCTAATTAAGTGGTCAGTTATTCAGAACCTTTTGGAAAAAAGGTAGGGAGTTTCTGGAACCATAAAAGGTAATTTCTCGGCCATTACTATGGTGTGCTGCCATGGCATTTGGAAATGGTCATGGCACTGGTGAGAGTATCTTTATGCTAACAAGCAATTAGAGCAACTAGAGGTCATTTTTTTTTTTTTTTAACTTTTATTGTAAGTTTAGGGTACATGTGTTTGTTACATAGGTAAACTTGTGTCATAGGGGTTTGTTGTACAGATTTTTTCAATACCTAATGATTAATCTTAGTATCCATTCATTATTTTTTGGATTCTCTCTCTCCTCCTGCCCCACAAACCTATGATAGGCCCCAGTGTGTGTTGTTCCCCAGTGAAGGTCACTTTCATTGCCATCTGCTGGATTTGCCTGGCTTCAACACTGCATCCTTTTTTAACCTGATCCTCTTCCAGCCAGAAGGGTCACAACAGGAAAATTAAATCCCGCCAATCCCGACCTTATCACCATTTTGTATCTGAGAAATGCCCAGTATGTAGTCAAAAATACAAACTCCATTACTTATTTATACAGTACAGGAAAGTTATATAAAATATTGATTTAATTAATCAGTTTTTTCTTTTGTTCTGACAGCAATCAATGTTCAATAAAGAAGCAAAACATCAATAAGACATTATTTTCAAAAATAAAGAAAAAAGAGACCTACGAAAAATGACAAGTCACATGAAAATATGCAAAAAATGTATAGGCATGTTTTTTCAATTATTTTTCTAGTTCACTGATCCCATGTCTCCCACCTGGTTAATTTAAGACCATCATATATTCTGGAAAATAATCTTTTTTATAATCCACTGGAAAACTGCATGAACAATCTAAAATTATTACCAAAGTAATTATTATAACAATGTTATCATTTAAATTTCAAGGCTATCCTACTCATCTTTACCACTCTGGCAAATTGAGGGGTTGACCCAAGCTGTGGCGTAAAATTGTGGTTCTTCATTTTTAAATCAAAAACTCCTCTGAGACTTTTTGGAGTTTTGCCCAAAAAGGGCAACATTTTTGCATGAGCCTTCCACATTATTTGTACATTTCCTAAGGTGTATTATGAACACCAGTTTTAGAATCCCTGAGACAATGTGTGGAGTCTTATGCAAACCCGATTTTCTTTGAAGATCTAATTGCTACGCAGTTTCAACACACTGCTCATTTCTCTCAAGCTCAAACCCTGTTTTCTTTGAAGATCTAATTGCTACGCAGTTTCAACACCCTGCTCATTTCTCTCCAGCTCATCTCCGCACAGCTTTAAATTATCAAAACCTTGGAAATGTTTAGAATCTTGAATTTGAAACAAAATTTATATTTTGAATTTCCCACTCACTCTTTGTCTAATGTTCACATATACGAGGAATTTTGAGTACTTGACTTCAAAAAATAACTATCGTTCAATTATTTTACATATCTGCTAATAAAGAGAATTATAGTTGGGTCAACCAGTGATAAGGTATCAAAATTACTTTTTCAGTATATTACAAGTCTTTCTACTTATTCCATGATATTTCCAACCATTAATCTTCCATGCCTGGAATCTGTCTGAGCTCTTGGTTTACTTTCATTTAAATAATTGCCGCTTACTCTTTATTTTTATACACAGTTTTTCACGATAACTGCCTGTTTTCAAACTCAAATCCATGCTTTTAAGGTAAATATATATTTAATTAGCTATTTATCCATTTTTTAAATTTTTCAATTAATTGAAATGTTAACCTTTATTTAAAAATAACCTTGCCCTGATTATACCAAAAAATATAACTTTTCACTTTCTAAAATTGAAGTATTTTTGCCTGAGTTTCATTTCCACAAACATGACCACCTTAAACACATGATTCTACTTTCCTCTTCTAATTTTCTTCTATTTTCAGATAAGTCCATTTTAAACTTAAAACAAAAACATTTAACAAGAAAAAAATTAAATTATCCACACTAAGTAATAATTGCGTTTAATTTTATGCCCCTTCTTAATTGTCTTGCAGCCACTTGAAGATGAAAAGGTCAAATTTGAAGTTCAATCTTTTCTTGACATGCTGCTCTGGGAGTAGTTTTCCCACCTTGGTAGGAAGTGCAACTGAGTTAACTGTAATTTCTCAGTATTTCATTTATGCTCCAGTTTTCCCCATTCACTTCAATATAGTTTTAAGTCTTACCTTCATTTCTAATACAGCCATTGCCCCTTTGTATGCTATATCTGTCTGATTTCTTTATTTCTCAGGATGTGCAAAACTGCAAATCTTTAATTGCACCTTATGTTTCCACTATACCTGCACCAATATTTTAACTCAAAACTATACTAAAGAACTTTTTGAGCCATCGTTAGGTCGTCACACACTGCCATATAACATATTTCCTTCTGCAGTAATTGAGATAAATAGAGTACCAATACTCATATTTGCAATATTATCTCTATATCAAACTGTTTACGTGTGAGCAACAAATGTTTGCACCTGTCTTCCCACAGACTGTGGGATGAATTTTTTCATACTCTTTTTCATTTTGAGGCTTCATCTTCCCCACAATTCCTGAGTTATTTCAGATATTCAATTGGAACCAGAGAATTCTCTATATAGAAGATAACAAGGTTATTTTTCTCTGAGCTTGGACCAGGTCATCATCAATGGCCTGAACAAGAAGTGTCTAATTTAATGCTTGAAACAGAGTAGCTAACTGTTGCTATGGCTCATTGTCACAGAAGTCTGGAGACACAAAGAAAATGATAAACTGAAATATATCAGTCAGAAATTCTCATGATTAAAGGAACAGGGCCAGAACAAAATTTAAAATGATAATAATAATAAATAAAAATAAAAATGGAGAAATTCTCACTTGCTTATACCATTGCTGTAAGGTCAATTAAACTGTGTAAAAATTATGTTACTATAAAGCAAATTGTTGACCATGCTAATTTAATAAGGTCATATACTAAACAACATTCTTTTAAATTTTAGATAAAAATTAACGAAAGTCAGAGTAACAACTCCAAAGTTGTAATATCTAATATGGTAAGCATTAGTCACATGTGTCTGTTTAGCTATAGAATCTAAATTAATTAAAAGCAAATAAGATTTAAAAATCAATTCTTCAACTGAACTTGATATATTTCATGTATTCAACAGAGACATACATTTTCATCATCACAGAAATTTTTATTGGACAGTGCTGATAAAGGATGAAGAATTACACTCCAACTTAAATTTTACTTTACATTACAAAGTAATTTTTCTCTTTTACGTGCATGGAAGTCAGCATAAATGCCTTTGCGTGGTCAAAGACCAAGACAGTGATTCATTTAGATAAACAAACTCAGCTAGTTTTGCACCAAAAAATGATCACGTTTATGTGTGTCAGTCATAACACGTATGGGCACATGTAGGAGAGTGGTCCCATAAGATTATAATGCTGCATTTTTACTGTGCCTTTTTTACTTTTATATGTGCTTAGATACACAAATACTTGTCACTGTATTACAATTACTGACAGTATTCAATACAGTAGCATGTTGTGCAGGTTTACAGTCAATGAGCAATAGGTTACACCATATAGCCAAGGTGTGTAGTAAGGAACACCGTCTAGGTTTGTGGAAGTACATTCCATGCTGTTTACACAGCAAAAATCACCTGACACGTTTCTTAGGATGTTTCCACATTATTAAGTGTATTGGATTTAGCAATGAAAAATCACGGTTTCAGAGCACTTCCGCAAAAATCCCCATGTCCAAAATTGTAAGTTGTGAACTTTATCTTTCCTTTTTAAAAGCATGGAGAAAAAAATAACACACGGAATGCCAACATCAAATTGGCATATTCATACTTTATTTATTTATTTAAAAAGGAGTCTCGCTCTGTCGCCCAGGTTGGAGTGCAATGGCATGATCTCGACTCACTGCAACCTCTGCCTCATGGGTTTAAGTGATTCTCCTGCCTCAGCCTCCTGAGTAGCTGGGATTACAAGCCTCCACTACCACGCTTGGCTAATTTTTGTATTTGTAGTAGAGACAGGGTTTCACCACGTTGCTCAGGCTGGTCTCGAATTCCTTTCCTTGTGATCCGCCCCCTTTGGCCTACCAAAGTGCTGGGATTACAAGTGTGAGCCACCGTGCCCGACCACATTAATATTTTTATAACTACTATTAGAAGTGTAAGTACTTTGTTCTGCCACAGTTCTTTGTGGAAATAGAAAGAAAGAAATTGCACTTTTTAGTTTCATGTTTTTTAAATAAATGCAAGTTCACATTTAAATTCGGAAACATTATTTTAAATCTTAGCTATCTCTCAGAGACTATAAATCACAGAGTTTAGTTTTCAAATCTGCAGGAAAAAATTTATTAAATCAACAAAAATAGAATAGAAAAACATATCTATAAAAGACAGTATTTGAAAAGTGAACATTTAAGACTGAACTAAAGAAATATTCTATCACTTTCCACAAAAATAAAAAAAAAGAAAATCAATCTGTTTTTATATTACTACCAATATTGTACACATTTATACACATATACACACACATATACAATGCTTGTACATACATATATTTAATAAACTATTATAATTTTGAATTATTCAGTGGAGTATAAAACTGAGGTTCGTTCTCTAAACCAGATTTTCATTAAAATGCAACAAGTAGCTGTTAAGATCCATACATTTGCATTATTTGTGACAGATAATTGTTCTTTCTGTGTATAATAAAAAGATTGTATTTTTACTGATACATAATAGTATACATGTATGGGGTACATGTGATATTTCAACACATGCACACAATATGTATTGATCAAATCAGGGTATTTAGCACAGTAAGGTGACTACAGAAAACAATAACTTATTGTATATTTCAAAATATTCAGAAAAGAAGATTTGAAATATTCCTAACAAAATTGAAATAAAAATTTTCAGAAATTGTAGTATGGTTGATTTGCTTCTTGCTTTTTTGTTTTTGGCTTCCTTTACTTTTAAATACCTAAATATCAAATTATAATAGCCTGGAACACGAATAACAATTACAAACAATATAAAAATAGCACATCTGTCCAGGTGCGGTGGTTCACACCTGTAATCCCAGCACTTTGGGAGGCCTACATGGGTCAATCACTTGAGACCACAAGTTAGAGACCAGCCTGGCCAGCATGGTGAAACCCTGTCTCTACTAAAACTACAAAAATTAGCAGAGTGTCCTGGTGCACAGCTACTGCTCGGTGGTCCCAGTTACTCGGTGGCTGAGACAGAAGAATTACTTGAACCCAGGAGGCAAAGGTTGCAATGAGCCAAGATCCTCTGCTGCACTCTAGCTTGGGCTACAGAATAAGACTCTGACTCAAAAAGAAGAATAAACTTAAAAGCACATCTGTAGAAGCTTTATTGATATTATTTTATTTTATGTAATGAAATTCATCATCCTTTTTAACAATTATAATCATTCTATATACATATAATGATAAATTTAAGTGATGAAGGTATCAAATTAGAACACATAATTGAAAATCAATGACAATAGACATGATTTTCATTAAACATTATTGCTAGATACTAATATATGATGATAAATTTGTGAAAGAGTTCCAGTGTGAATTTTTATAAAATATATAATGTATCATTATTTACTTTGAAAATTACCCAGTTTCGTGAGTGTTAAAATTACTTTTCAAGCAACAGCATCTCTTTCACTTAAAATTTAGTCATTCAACTGTTTTTTGTCTCATTCATGAACATAATTATTTGCGATTAAAAAACCTAATTATGGCCCATTCTTTGTAATGTTCTAATTTAATGCATTTAAATACATATTTTAATAAATAGCCTTTTATTTTGATTTTCAAATTGAGTAACTATTAGAGTTTAATATTTTTAACTCTGAAAACTTAGATTAGCGATGTGTAGCTCACAAAACAAATGATCATAAGTGAAAGTACAAAAGCCTTCTTTTGTGCTGGATATGACGCAATGAAATGCATATTCATTATATATAAATAACATCAATGGTTTCTATTTCTGTAGACAATTTACATCCTAATTATTTGCTGAACTGTTATTTATCCTCAAAAGATGGATGAGTACTTCCATTTATTTTTTAATACTCAATATCATTTTAATTATTGGGAAATACTAAAAATCTTCTTAAAAATTAATATATATATCAAGTTGAACTGTTAATTTAATAATCTTGAGTTTTCTAAAATACTATAGTTGTCAAAAGTCACAAAATGCCAGTTTATTGTCTCCTTTAATGTATCCGTAATTTATTTAATATTTGTAGTAATGTTTTAACTAAAGGATACATGCAAAATTTTGATTCTTTGCAGTTATTCAGGAAATAAAATAAGTTTTTTTTTTTATGTAAAGTATACCTGGTAAGAGTCTTAACTTATGGAATAAAGCATGCTATTTTGTGTATATTTTTCTGATTTTTATTCACTCAATTCAATGATGACATATCATATTCAACAGTTTGCAAAAGTGGTCCATCTTTTCAGTATATGAAATTATTTACACTGAAGCTTACAAAGTAATTGTAAAATCTGCATCTTTTGTATCATATGAGTTATTTGGGGGAAATGTATATGATAAATGATAAATACCGAAATAAATGTGTGATAAATACTGAAATAAATACATCAAAACTTAGAATTCAGCAATTTTAACGTTTAGTCCAATAAAAGTATATATCAGATAAAAGCAGGAGTCTGAGTTGTTTCTAAATCATAAAGTTTAATAGACCAACAAGGCTGTCATTAATTGAGGGCGTGTTATGAATTGTTCCAAGAAGTTTATCTGTATTAATTTGTAGTGAGTCTTATTGCTTATTTTGCAGAAAGAATACCAAGCCAACAAAAGTTTTAATACCTTGTCAAAAGTCAGACTGCAAGTAAGTGGCATGTCAGAGAATTTAGAAAGTGTAACCCAAGGGACCAAATTTGCAATTACTGCAAATACTGACTCTTAACAAAGATTTTGGCACCTGTACAGTTGTTTTACAATCAGCATAAATTAATTCATCTGTTCTCTTTGTCAAAAGTCAAGAATCACTCCCACTGGGAAAATGTGGCATAGGAGATAAAGAAGGAAAATTTCAAGTAGAAAAGATTCAGATATGGAATTTCATAATATAGCTTATACATATATTCTGTTTTTTAAAGGGACTCATAAATTTTGGAAAACTCAAAAATTAGCTTTATTAAGTTAAGAGAACAGGGTTCTCACTATTCCACACCATTCTCTTTCTTCCAAGATGTGACATATCTGATCACTCTTGTTAGCAGACATTGATCTGCTATAAAACTTATATTTCCTGATGTCTGATGTGGAAATGTGATGAGAATGTACTTATATGCTTCCTTGAGCTTATATAAAATGGAAGCAGAAATGACATAAAATTTCTTTGTGGAAACATTAACAGCCAGTGTGCAATTAGCAACCTTCCCTTCTGTCTGCTCTGATCATAGAAACACGTTTCAAGATGAAGGTGAGGATTGTATTGGTCTGGGTACCAATTGATGGCAATGAACTGAGCCCACCTGACACCTTCCATAGGACACATACTGAGAAATAAAGTTATATTGTAAAAAACCACTGAGATTTAAGGTTTGTTTGTCACTGCAGCATAACTCAGACTATCCTAAACGATACACTCTCAAATCTCCAGATACACTCTCAAATCTTCTCACAGGGTATCCAGGAAATAAATGTCTACTTATGCAAAAATGGGGTCATAAAACTGTGAGGCAATTTTTTATTATCAATAAACCTGAAATGAATTTCACAATAAATACCAGAGTCATCTTTTCCAAAAATTAACTTGGAAAGTGGATTCAGAAATTGCCACAAAAACAATAAAATCATTTTAAAAATTAACCTTGTATTTTCATTGTTGAAAATATCCATGGATTGTCCATGGACATAATTCATGATGCATTTGTTTAATCAGAAATACGTAAATCGAATATCCCAAAGTTAAGAAGGCAAAAGGATGCTATCTTCCATCAGCAATGATTCCATATTACAGATCTCTTTTCCTTAATCCTGAGTGAACTTGAAGTGAGAAATGACAATCTTTCATTGTTAGTTAAAACAGTGTCTTCTTTTAAGAATAGCTACCAGTTTGCCCGTTTGGATAATGTTATATTGACCGGAAAGACAAAGAGTCAAAGAGGCGGAGTTGTCTTCTAAATAAAGTACAATAAGGAGCAAAGAAATGTGGTCTGGTTATGTATTTATTACCAGATGTCATTATGCTGTCAACATGATTGTTTTTGTTTTGTTTTGTGTTTTGATGTTGCTGCTTTTCTTCAATAATGAAAAAGTTACTATAATGAAAACTTAGCTGTCAGAACTTATTTTTAAAATAATAACATCCAAAATGGGACACTGCATTTTATTAAGAGGTTTAGGGTCAAAAGTGAAGTTACATGTTAATTAATTAGCTTTTTCAACATATTCTCTGTAGAATTCTATTAAAAGTGACATGGGAGGGGGGCAGGAAAGTGCTGGGTAGAGAAGCGCAGGGTCTCTGGCAGTGAGTGCTCCACTCTCAAACCTATGCCTGCATACATAAGTGAGAACAGGCACCCCTTTTTCCACAACCAAATGTTGCATTTTCCAAGACCACTCTGGCCCTCCACACCCCTAACCTGTGCCCATATAAACACAAGAGGTCACACACACACAAGTGGCTGAACATCGAGAGGAGCAGAGGAACAGAGTGGCAGAGAGCCGCGGAGAGCAACAGAGTGGTACACCAGAGAAGGAGGAAAGAGGCATCTGAACGTCCAGAGGAGTTCAGGGGAAGATTACGTCCCGCGCCCCTCCAACTTCGGGCTCCCTGGCCTTCTCACCGAGAGCCATCTCCACCACTCAATAAAACCTTGCACTCAGCCTTCGAGTCCGCGTGTGATCTTATTCTTCCGGCACACTGGGCAAAAGCTCGGGACACAGAAAGCTGTCACACTGGCCCTCTGCCCTTGAAATAAGGCAGAAGGTCCATTGAGTTGGCTAACACTCAAGCCATCTGCAGACGGCAAAGCTGAAAGAGCTTGGTAGCACTGGGGTTGCAGGCACCCACCCCTAGACACTACCACGGGGCTGAGGGCCCACAGCACTTGCCCCACCCTCTGCACCTGTCCATCTGCATGCTCCCCCTCCCTCAAGGGGTTTGAGAAGTGGGGTGACCCAAACAAGCAAGCCACACCCTTGTCGCGTATCCTGCAAAGGGAATCAGGGAACTCTCCTGTTTCAGCTGGGGCCTTGTTGGGGTGTTCCTCAGAAGGTGAGTATAGATGCAAAACTGTAGGATCTGCCTCTTTTCCAAGACCCTGCCGCCTCTCTCTCTTTCCTGTGGGTAAAAGACTCTGTTTCCCTTCACGGGGGTCTAACCGCCCCATGGGACCAGAGTGAAAACCTGGGGAAACTAAAGGCATCTCTTGCTGGAAGGCCCCAAGACTGAACCCCATCCCCGACCTCCCTAAGGGGCACTGGTCGAGACTCCCAGACCTCACTCCATGTCTTTTCTTCTCTCAGGGTTTGAAATGGCTCCTATCTCTACCTTTACATTGTTAAGAGTTTTGCTACAGGCTGTGGCTATAACATTAAAAAGAATGATGGCTTTGGCTCAGCTATCAAAGGTGTAAATCAGAACAATGTGGTTTCTGTTTTTTCTCAGAGGTGCCATCCCCATCTCCACCCCAACAGATGCAGGCGCTAGCTCGCAGCACGCGCCCCCCCGCCGCCCTTCCCCTCTCAGCCTGGGCACCTGAGCATGTCCACACCATGCAAAGGCAGCACTCAACAGCCATGAAGGGCAGGAAAAAACCCTCGCTACTGCCAGGACCCACAGAAGGGTCAGATGGGTGGCACTTCCCGCCCACCACAACAGTGAAACTCTACCTCCTCTGGCTAAGGAGTTCAGCCCAGCCCGAACGGGGCGGGGTCGGGAGGTGGAGGGAAGAATACAAGGATGTAAGGGACCCATTTACAGTGAGCAAGGGGTCCTTCCTCCAGAACCTTCCCCTTTCACCATTACACTGTTTTCTCTCTGTTTTTCCTTTTCTAAGTGAGAGGGTTTCGCTCCCGGGCACTCAGGCTTGATAGGGAAGTTCATGGAGGAGCGACCCCTGCTGGCTGATACCTGCAAATTTGGCAGGTCCCTTTTGAGACAATCTAAACAGATACAAACAACCCCTTGAAATACTTTTAATTCCCAAACTCAATTCCAAGCTTTAGGCTGAGGCCCTAAAGAAGAAAACCAGATCTGAGAAATCCAAAGCCAGGCAACAGGCACAGTATAAATGTGCAGGACCAATTCCTGCCGACTAAAGTCCCAACCCCATTGAAGGAGGTCATGCTCCCTGGTATGAATCAGACCCAGGGAACTCAAAGGCAGGGGAGGATGGAGGCGTAGGTGAGTGCGGATAACTCGCATTCTCTAAGCCTTCTCTGCTTCCTGCGTAGATGCGACATCGGCACTCATGATTGGTGCTGCCAAGGTTGCCAGGACTCAGGGATAAAAAGATGGAAGGGAAAGGGAGAAGGCTTGCTTTCTCCCTCCATAACACTCCAAGTTTTCACTGAAAGAGGGAAGGGAAATTTCCTGTCTTTCAGAATAAGCAACTGTCTTCACCATCCCCAGCTTATACTCCTCTGGAGCATATCCTGAACCATGGGGACTGCTTTTACCCTCAGAATCTGAAGGAAAAATGCCTTATAGCTGTCTGCACAAAGGTTTGTCTAAATTATGAAGGACTTGGTTGGCCTCAGGAAGGAACCGTTCATTTTGATAACATCTGGCAGTTGGAAATTTTCTGTAGATATGAGGACAGATGGACTGCGGCTCCATATGTGCAGGCTTTCTATACCTTTCAAGGCAATCCAGACCTTTGCCAACAGGGTAAGATTGATCCAGCAATCCTGCTTATTATCTCAGGGAAAGCTGCAAGAGGCAAGACCAGGGAACTAAAGATATGAGTCCCAGAGGCACCCCAGCAGAGGACCCAGCTCCCTCCAGCTCTGTTTCTCCAGATCCACTCCCACCTCTCTATCCAGCTTCAGCCTCTCACTTGTCCCCTCCTAGAAATCCTTGCCATAGACAAGCCCCAGTCTCACTCTTGCCCCTCCAACAAATGCCTGGTGAGTTTGGGCCCAGTGAGTTCCAGATTCCCTTCACTCCACATGACTTAAAGCAAATTAAGGGGGATCTTAGCAAGTTTTCAGATGACCCTGACAGATTTATAGAGGCTTTCCAGAATTTCACCCAAATATTTGAACTCTCCTGGAGAGACATTATGTTACTTTTGAATCAGATCCTGATGGACACTGAGAAACAGGCCACTGTACAAGCAGCAGAGAGATTTGGGGATGAGCTTTGTATCACATATAGTGTCAGGGAAGGGCGCAAATATTATCCAACTGGACGGGAAACAGTATCAGTGAATGACTTTAAATGGGATCCCAGTGACATGATGGGAGATTGAAAGAGATGACACTTTCAGATGTACATATGGAGAGCTTGCATAGGACCAAGATCAAGCCTCTCATTGTACTAAATTATCCACAATGGACCAGGGATTTGATGAAAATCCCACTGCCTTCTTGGAAAGGCTGAGAGAGACCTTGGTAAAGTACACCTCTCTATCCCCTGAATCAGTTGAGGAACAACTACTCCTAAAGGATACATTTTTTACTCATGCAGGCCCTGATATCACAAGGAAGCTGCAGAAACAGGCCCAGACAATACTTTACAGAACATCCTTAAAGTGGCCACCTTGGTCTTTTACAGTAGGTCACTGGAATAGAGTCTTGGATTCATTATACCCAAGTAAAGGCCTAAGAAGCTGATGGAGTAACCTCTGTCAACACAGAAGAGCACCCAAAGTACCAATGTGAAGAGATCAGGGATCTCAAGCTAAAAATCACAAAAGATAAATGTTAATAAGCTTTGATGGATATCCTCTTTATAGTCTTGTCTATGCTTGCTGTTCTTGCCTTTGTTCTGTTATATACCATGGGACACATAAGTGTTTTGGGAATAATTAATATACTTTACTTCTTATTTCTGTAATCTTTGCCACTAAATTCTTTCCATGTATGATATACACATTTAACCCATACATACTTAATGTTATAAAACTTGTTTTGGTCTCTCACACTAAAGGCCATCAAACTCCAAACAGGCAGGCAACTGAAGCCTCAGATGATGGTTCCCCTTTGCCAAGAACCCTTAGGTAGACCTCTGGGAGGAATCTGATTGCCATTTTCTCCAAAAACAATGCCCTCTGTCAGCAGGAAGTAGCTAAGACTGGTCATCTTTCATATTCTAATGGCAGTTAGATGTGCATCTTCAGCAGGGGGAAATGATATGAGAAGGGGCAGGGAAGTACTGGGTAGAAAAAGGCAGGATCCCTGTCAAGGCCTCCCTCCTTGGGCCTGTGCCTGCAGACCTGAGAACAGGCACTCTTGTTTTCATGCCCGAATGTTGAATTTTCCAAGACCACTCTGGCTTGCCTGCCAGAACCTGTGTCCTGTGCCCATATAAACCCAAGACCTTAGTGGTCACACCGAAAAGCGGTTGAACATTGAGAGTTACAGAGGAACAGAGTACAGAGAGAAGCAGGACCGCTCAGCAGAGAAGGAGGAAGGACGTGTCTGAACATTGACAGGAGTTCAAGGGAAGAATATCTGCCCCATCCCTCTGCCTTCTGGTTCCCCATCCACCTTGCTGAGAGCTGCCTCCACCACTTAATAAAACCTAGCACTCATCCTTCAAGCTCACGTGTGATTTGTTTCTTCCTGGACACTGGGCAAGAGCTCGGGATACAAAAAGCTGTCACACTGGCCGTCTGCTCATGTGATAAGGCAAAGGGTCATTGAGCTGATTAACACTTCAGATGGCAAAGCTATAAGAGCTTTGTAACTCTGGGTTTGCAGGCATCCATCCCCAGACACTACTGCAGGGCTGAGCACTGAGTGTTCAAAGCACTTGCTCTGGCCGCTGCACCTGCCCATCTGCATGCTCCGCCTCTCTCAAGGGGTTTGAGCAGTGGGACAACCGAACAGGTGAGCCTCATCTGTATCCCACGTCCTGCGAGGGGAATCAGAGAACTCTCCTGTTTCCGAAGTAGAGATTTCATTTCCATGCTAGCTTAAAAAATCTGCACAGTCTACACAAAATACAATTATACATGTATTTATGCTTTGTAATCTAAATCTAATTGGTCTGAAGTTAGACTAATAATTATTTCTAATGTTTCAATTTTGATGTTTTCTGTAAGGATAAAAGAGTACATTTATAAAGTTATTTTCAAAATATTTCACTATGTTTTTTATCTTATTTCTATGTGGAAATACATTCAGAGTCTTAACTTGTACTACAAAGCTATATATTGACTCCATCCAGTATCGTTCAGGAGATTTCCTGAGGATTTTCACTGCATGGAAATATTGAAAGGGCAAAAGCTAGGTAGGATGACTGAGGCAAGAATTCTGGGCATCAACATTTCAAATCTTTCATATTCTTTCACAATATACCTGAAAATTAATTAAAGAGAAAGGTTTGTCTGTCAACTCTTTGTCTGTTTGTTTATCTGGAATTGGGAAGTAAATGGCAATTTCTTATGATATTCATGAAGTTTAAACTAATTAATTTCAAGGTATTTTGATTTTCCAGTGCCTAGTAATAGAAACATAAAAATGTATGTCTATTTATTTCTTTGGGTCTATTCCAGAAATCACTAACCTATTTTTAAAAAAGTTCATGCAGGGGAGATTCTTATTTACTAACTTGAGAAATGAGTAGACTCTGTAACAGGAAAGATAGAAAAATTTTACAATAATCATGGTTGTTTAAAAAGTAATCTTTGTCCTTTAAGGATATCTTGAAGCTACCTTAACCAGAATGACAGCTGGATGACTGATACTTTAAATTTTTAACTGGTGGTCCATATTTGCTTCATATGAATCAAAATGTTGCATATGTTGGCTACTTATAGTTGAAACCATTTTCAGTCCAGTACTTTGGTTATATATCTGTATAATCATATATATGGTTAATACTATATATAATGTATATATGATTATTCATATATAACCATATATAGTATATATGGTTATATATATAATGTAACCAAAGTACAGGACTAAAAACAGTTTGATATATGATATATATATATAACCAAAGTACATATATATGTGTGTATATATGTTTGTGTGTATATGTGTATATATGTGTGTGTGTATATATGTATATATGTACTTTGGTTATATATAATATATACATAAAAAAGCTTTATTTAACCTGAATACTACACTGCTATGTATAATAATGGTTATATAAAAAAATCAGATGCATTTTTTTAAACTTAGTAGTTAAAAAATAACTTTCAGGAAAATGTTCCTTTTTTTGGAAGTTATTAAGTGTCCATACACTGAATATTACTTGGCAACACCAGATTTCCCCATTTATATAACAAAGTAAAATTATTTGATTTTTTTCTTTTAATAGCACTATACTTTGAGGACCATGTTGTATTTCTAACCTCATAAAGTTTTCCTAAGGTAGATACAGTTACGTTTCATCATTTGAGTTGTAACTTACTCTTTATGAAGATGGCATGAAGCTCTTTTTGAAGTGTCATGATAATCTATTGAGATATGCTTAAATTAAATATAATGGGCTTCACCAATTTTTTTAGGAACTAAGTTTTGTCATGTCAACCAATAAAAAAGTATTTCTTTTATCTGCATACTTTAATATACAGAAACAATCTCGCATACATAAATTATGAATGACGGGAGTGTGAATAATCCTGTTTAAGAAATCTCCTTATAGTCTAAGTGCACTAATTCTCTGTGTTGTCCTATACAAATAATTCACATTCTTAAATCAAGCACCAGATTCCATAGCAAGTAAACTATTCTCAATTGCTGTGTAAATGTTACATACATTTTAGGGCCTTAGGATCTCATATTATATAGCAAAATGAAATAATTTATTTCACTTGAATAAATATTTTACTCCATAGTTCAGGTTATATCTTAGAAAAATATGTCTAAAATTTTTATTTGTTTTTTCCTTTGATTTTCATTTCCCACCTGAAGAGTTAAAGGTCTCGGTTTCACTGTTCTTCAATATTACCATGATGAATGACTTGTCCACTGAATGAAAGAAATACAGAAGAGGATGGCCTAGAATAAATAATACTATAGTCTCCACCTCGAGGTTTTGTTGTTTCAGCCTCTGAATTTGTTTTCCCTATTTTTTAAATATCTTAATTCATGAAATTCCTCATTTTGAAAACATTTACAATGTTATTCTTATTTCATTATATTTAATCTTTTGCACATATTATTTCTTTGGTTTCATCAAAGTTAGAAAACATCAAATTTGTATATTGAATATTCAAGAAGAATAATGTTTAACAGTTTATCTGTTCTCTGATATGTCTCTCTCAGTTCTCTGAATCTTTTCTACCTATTCTTTGCTTCCTTTTCTCTTGGAGTGTTCAATATAGCAGGAAGAGTAGGAATATGAAATTATAGAAAAACAAAGGTTATAAAAATGTTTGTTATTTCTAATTCATTTTTAAATAAATGAAAAAGGCATAATCATAATTATTAAAACAATAAGCAAAACTCCTAAAAGAAATCAGAAGATAATATTTTTCAACTTCATAGTATTAGAAAAAAAGATACATGAACATAAATACAATCAACCTGTAAATTACAAGTTTATGGTCTTCAACAGATTATATCAAAATAGAAAAATAGATATTAATTTGATATATGTTTAGATATTTACTTTACATGACAGGGAGATTCACTTTTACTTCCTGTTAAGAAAAATTAATGTCAAAGAATTGTAAATGGGCAGCGAAGATTACTGCATCTATTAAGTAGCTTCTGGGGATTGGTCATTGGATATTTTGGGCATTTTTAAATACTATGGAGGTGTCTACCTTTGATTTTGATTCATTAGGCCATTTTACTATTATATAGAATAGGAAATTAATTTACAGAAAACTACTAGCAATGCAAATGTTTCATCTGTAGGAATGCAAATGAATTTTGTCTGGTAGAGAAAACAAACTTTGGAATGTCATATTCTCATTCAAATTGTTTTTAACTCCTTAATGTTTCCCTCACATACACACACGCATACAAAATGGGTTTCATAAAATTTTTGACAAGTTTTTATTTAATATGTATATAAAAATCATGTTTTACATTTTAATAATTATAATATAAAACTTGTAACCCCCTGAAAGCAGTTGACTTTAAGAGATACTAAATATAAACTAAGCTTTAAAAAAAGAAGCCGAGATTAAATAGAATTTGTAATTTCCTATCATATATGACTATTTGGCACTTAAATTTCCCGTATTGCCAAAATATATTTTAGAGCAGTGTTTGTGTGTGTGTCTGTGTGTGTGTGCTGTGGGAAACCTCTCTTTAAGTACATGGAGGCCGAAACCCTGCTCTGGCTGAAGTTGAGTAAGCCACTTTGTGAGAAGTTCCTGAGCCGCTTCCCATGTGGTTTCAAAAGATAATTCACAACACACACTATCTTTCAGCCCAGAGTAGGTCAAATGGAAAGTTAGTATCTTTGCAATTTCTGGAGCTGTCTTAATTTTAGAGAGTATAGAAAGCCAGAGGATAAGAAGGTGATTGGTATTAGGCTTAGGCCCATCTAAGAATTTTCTTTGTGCCATCATACCAATTGAAATATTTATTATATGGAAATACAGGTACCTTTAATATTTCTCTCATGTTTTAAAAAATATGTAATTGGGAGACATCAAGTATGTTTCAAAAGGGTTAGTGATATTCAAATTGTATCATAAACATTTTATCTTCAAGAACTTTTTGAGAATTTTTAAAATATTAAACTCTCTTGATAGTAAAATAATGGCATTATAGCTGTGCTTTCACTTACAAAGTGTTGCAGAAAGATGTAATTTGTCACTTCAATCAAAACATTTATTTCACTGTGATGTGTAAACACTTCTGAATGGGCACCATTGAAAGATCTCACAAATAAAGTCATCTTGTGTTCGTGGTGACACACTTAATGCTTTGAATATGATCAAGGGGACAACAAAACTGACTAAAATAAAATACACATAAAACTTTAAATGAATACTGAATTAGAAAGCATGATCTAACATTAGAAATAGTAATATATATAGGCTAATGGAAAATACAAAGTATCTAAAATCAAATTAAATAAATGTCTGTATAATGACTACATTGAGAAGTAGAACAGAAATATGTTAATAAAGATATTGGCATTTAACACAAAAAGTCATTTTCTTTATTATCTGTAACATTTCATCTAAATAGGTGAAGTAATGGAAATGGAATAGATTGAGAGTCAAAGGCAGAATAGAAGTAACCTTTAGTATAATAGGCTTACACACGTCTCTTTCTGTAATTTTTTAAAGTATCAGTGACATTTTTTGTCTATAAATTTTCCTTTGATCTTGGCTTTTGCTGTGATATATGTTATTAACACTTGCAAAAGAACTTATCTAAGCATGTTTTAGGCAATTTCAGTTTAACTTTACCACAGCTTCAGAAACATAAACACCCCCACTTATAAGCAGACAGCATTTTTTGTAAGATACATTAATATTTTTTACTAAGCATAAAAAATATTATTATTCACTAAGCTTAAAAATCATTAATTTTTTTTACTAAGCATGCATTTTTTCATCATGTACTAAGACAATATTTTGACAGTACATGAAATTCTCCAATTACCCACATTATTTCTTTCGATCCCAGTGCAAGATTGAACCTGAGAAGGTTCGATCCCAACCTTCTCAGAGTTTCTGATTGTCTTAGACAAAGTGGAAGAAACAAGAAAACAAAAGACAATGCATCACTTGGAGACAGTGAATATCATATATATTGGAAGCACAGCAAAAGAGACAGAAGCTACATTTTGTGTACCACAAAGGGAGATGTAATAACCCCTAATTCTACACAATTTCATTTATTGCTCAAGAATAAGTGCTCAATTTAAGTGTTTGGGAATTTCCATTTTAAATACATTTGGGTATAAATTTTTCTTATAGCCTCTCCCACCATCCGTTTACACGTATGTAATAAACATTAGCCTTCTAATGACTTCCCACTCTACTCAGAATAACACACTGCTTCAAACAGGGCTCCCAGTCTTATTTAAAATCTGGTCCCCATTCTATGCTTGATCCTTTCCTCATAAAACTCTCCCTTTCATTCACCAGTTCGTAAACTCTTTCCCAGTGCTTACTCTCTGAGACTGCTTTCTTATTCCTTTATGTGTTTGGATGTTTTATTGTTGGTTTGTTTGCATTTCTGATCTCAGAATAACAGTCAACTTCTCAAGAGGCATTCAATAACCACCCTGTTTTAATTAGGTACACTTGGTACTGCATCCTGTTTCTCTATCGAAAGGTGTGTATCTTGATTTGCAATGGTGTTCTATGCTTCTGCAGTTTTTTTCCAGTGATGCAGACCTTTGTGACAAATACGGCCATAGGATGAGGTTTCTTAGGCCACAAGCAATGTTAGCTTGCACAGCATTCATTATAAAAACTCAAATTTACTGGTGATATTTGAAAAATAGAAAATTCCACATAGTAGTTCTACTTCCGGCTTTTCTTAAAACACAAAAAATCTCACATCACTGGTCTGTAACTTCTCGTAGAATAAATTGATAGATATATAGATATATGTGTATATATATGTACATATACTACTCTTTCATATATATGTGTATGTGTATATATATATGCCACTCTATCCTGCATATACACACACATATATATAGAGTAGCAGCCAAACCTGCGAAAAAGCAGGTGCTTTTCAATCAATAACAGATCCACCATCCTTTTGTATACCTCTAAAATTATTGACTTTACTCATCTGTGACCTCTTCGCCTGGATGACGACTTGTCTTTCTCAACGTTGGCTTATCAATTTATTGTTTGTGTTACCACGATTTCCTTGGAAGGCAGGAAACGTGTCTGTTTGTTTCACCACTCTAATATATTCTATTCAGTGGCTTGCATATATTGGCTTCTGTATGCCGCTAAATATGTGATCAGTGAAAAATGAATAAATAAATGATAGAATTAATATGCTGTTAGAAACTAACACAAATTTACACTAAACTCTAGGTTGGTAAAACTGACATAAAAACTCATAGCTAAAGTGTGCTATACAAATAAACAAATCAAACTTACTTTTCTGAAGCTAGTTGGAATGATTACCGATCCCTTCCCCAGCTGTAACCTTTCTCTTCTTTAGTCTATAAACTGTTTTTATGAGCAAACAAAACATTGCCTATTCATTACTTTCCTTTAAAATGTTTGTCTATTTTGAGACAAAGAGCATTGCCGTTATTCTGCTCCCATCTTTACTCTCAGCGGTACTTCTCTTCCGATGTTGTGAGCCTAAGAATCACTAAGCAAATGGACAAAAGGAGGCCCAATTTTTTAGGAGAGATACAATACAGATAAATTTTTTTGTACCTTCTAACTCATCAGATTGTTAGAAAACTAGGCTTCCTATAAAAACATAAAACATTGATGGAGCTTAGCAATAAGCAAATTTTGTGAACCTGAATAATTGGTGAGAAATTTTAGACCTAAGATCTTTTATATTGTAGTAGTAAATATGAAATTGCCTTCACAGAAACTGGTACCAAAATCAACCCACATGTTCTGCCTCTTGATAAAACCAACTAGGTTTGGAGATTTTGCTCTTTAATCAAGGGTGATTTAAAAACAAAACAAAACAAAACTAATATAGTTTTGCTATGCAAGAAATAGTTATTTAGCATCTACTATATACTAGACACAGTGCTACGAATTTAAGAAACAAAACTGAACAAGGAATACATGTTCTCTGCTCTCATGAATTTTTTTTTTTTTTTTTTGAGATGGAGTCTTACTCTATCACGCAGGCTGGAGCACAGTGGTGCCAGCTAACTTGACTCACTGCAATCTCTGCCTCCCAGGTTCAAGTGATTCTCCTGCTTCAGCCTCCCGAGTAGCTGGAATTACAGGCACACCACCAGACCTGGCTAATTTTTGTATTTGTATTTTCAGCAGAGACGGAGTTTGGCCATGTTGGCCAGGCTGGTCTTGAGCACCTAACCTCAACTGATCCACCTGCCTTGGCCTCCCAAAGTGCTGGGATTACAGGCATGGGCCACCATGCCTGGTCTGCTGTTATGAATATGAAACAGAAATAAGTGTTTTATGAAACATTACCCTATGGCAAGAAATGAGAAAATCAAAGAAAGTCTAATTTCAGAAAGAACATGAATGTAGATAGGATTTGAGCATGATTGTAACAGAAGGTCCAGAAAAATTGTTACTGATATATGTTACATTTTCTATATGTTACTAGAAGACACAGATACACCTAATGAGATGAGTAAAAACTAATCAGGAAATGTAAAGGCAGTACACTAGCATGAAGATAGAAAAAAAGAAGCAAAAGCATAATACAAATATTAGTAACACTAGTAATGTGTCCTATTGAAAGTCAATTTGAAGACAGTAATAGTCTTGGAACTGTAGAGGTAATGGGGTATTGATTGGGAAAATAAAATAGAATTGAGCACACTGGAGTTATGGAGACCAGTTAACATGTCATTTGTAGTACCTAGGCAAGAATTAATGAAGGTATAAATAATAGTGATGAGAAATCAGAGGAGACAGAGCGAGTGAATAGCTTGAGTCACAATGAAATCTAAGGATTCCTAAGTTGAAGAATGTGGTGGATGGAGATGTCATTAACTGAGATGGAGATCAGTCATGGGAGGATAGCAGGTAAAAAACTATTGGCAATTCTTTTGCAAATTTATAAATTTACATGTTTGAAGCATACTTGTGCCAATATTTTAGCTAGATAGATAGTTGAAAAATATGGTTCTAAAGTTCAGGGGAGAAGTATAAACTGCAGATTAAAATTTTAGCCTTCTCCATAAAATAAATTTGAATAAATAGAGGGAACAGGTGCTGAGAAAGCATTAAAATGAGAATTCCTGCCTCTACAATGTTGTTTTCCATAACCGATAACTATAATTCAAATTTCTAGTGTAGGTTAAATGAGTCGCTATTACTCTGATTTTAGGAATTTCTCCAGTCTAATTCTCCATTAGTCACTGTCTCTCTGTTTTCAATTTTTAATAAGGAACATCCCATATTTCTACACATGACCTCCATCCATGGCTCCTTGTCTGTCCTTGTTTTTCACTTAGCCTGGAATGATTTATCTGTATTGTATTACTGTGAACTATGATTGAACCTTTAATTTTATGACAGATATGTTTTGCCCAGAAATATTTTTTCTGAGCTCTTTGGGTAGACTTAGGCCTACTTATTTGTATTCTAGTAGCACCTGCAATTAATTTTCACTTAGCATCTACCAAGACATATTTATTGTATATACAGCAAATTGTGTCATTCATTATTTTACCATCAGTGCTTAGAGTGCCAGATACGTATAAGATAATCAAATCCTTTTAAACTTCCTTTTAAAGTATTTGGGAAGAAAACCATGGCAATGACAATGTATAATATTTATGGATACATTTTACTGAATTACCAAATGATTAATGTCCATTATAGAGAGTTTGAGATACACAAATATGCACAAAGAAGAAAGTGCAAATCACCCATTAATTCTCCACCCAAAGAAGATCACTGTTAATGATCGCATATATGTGGGCGTTTTGTTCTCTCCATACTCGTGTACATGTAGGTATGGTTAAATTTAGACAGTGCTGTGTCTTTTCCTTTAAATTGCTTTTTTAAATCTTGCAATGGATTCTAAATATTTCTTCTACGAAATAATTACCGTTAATATATTGTATTCCATACAATGTACTATGTCATATTATGTCATATTTTACTTAACCAGACTTGTTTTTGAATACTAGATTTGTTTAATTTGTATCATAATTAAGAATAATAAAAAATTGGTAAATAGCCTCAGAATTAAATTTTGTTATATAACCATGATAACTTCATAATAATAAATTAAGAAGGGAGTAATTTGCCCAATTAGAGTGCATGGTTTAAGACAATATAACTCGAAAATTACTGAATCAAAAAGAACTACAAATTTAGTTAAACTCTACGGCCCTGCATGAAAGCATGAGTGTATGGAAGCAATCCTGTCCTCTATTAGAATGGTTTCTTTTCTTAATCTAATAGACAAATGTTGATATCTAATACGGTCAGTTTAATAATTATGTTGATTACTAAAGCAATAGAATATTTTTAAATGTTCTGTTTGATTTTAAAAATTTGTTTACTCTTTTAACATTTTTTACTAGAGTTTGTAAGTTTATAAGACGACTTTATAAAATTAACATGCTCACTTATGATTTGAAATGTATTTAACTTCTCTCAGATTATTATTTCACTTAAAAATGTTCCTTTGCGATGTTTCTGAGAAGTCATGCAGTGGAAAAATTCATTCAAGTTGGTTTATATCTGTTTTCTCTAATTTTGTGTTGCTGGTAGGCTCTTAATTTTTTCTGTTAACATAGATAATATTGAATGGTATTGAAATTGTTCGAGAAATACCTTTTGAGGCAATATTTTTATATAGAGAAATTTTATATGCAAAATTTAAAATTTTAAAATTATCTATATAAATAATTTTCAGAGAGACAAATGAAATTACGTGAGAATAGTCCCTGGAAATAAGCAAAGGCAATAATTTTCAGGGCCATGTGTGGTCAGAAGGATTAAATACTACACAATGGTGAGATAAGATGAACATGGAATGAAGTTACTGGACAGGGAACAAAGTGAGCTTTTGTTTTATATTAATTAACAATAAATTATAAATAATTATGAAGGTCTTTTTTCTCATTCAGAATACTTACTAGTAAAACAAGTATAGTAGATAGTTCACCCCTTACAGATTTTATTTTGTTTTTATTCAAGAATAATGATGTATCAAAAAATATATTTAAAAAACTTCCCTGAGAATATCTTGATGACAGTGAAAAATACTTTATAATGTGATTAATATACCTCTCCTGGAAATGGTGTTTTTTGATCACTCACTATTGACAGGCTATTTTAAAAAATTCCTTTGGGGTAATTATTCAGGGTAATGTCCAGCCTTATGTATAGAATAGAACTTGACTAATTTTTTTTATATATTTGAATAAATCATAGACTTCTAATGTTGCATCTTTTAAACAGAAATTCAACTGAATGACAGGAATATAATCAAGAGTTTTCCTGAAGTATTTTTCACTTTTGAAGGTTGTGGTTGTTTTTGTTTTCCTTCCTTTTCCTTTCTTTTCTTTCTTTCTTTCTTTCTTTTTTTTTTTTTTAGACTAAGTCTGGATCTGTCACCAGGCTGGAGTGCAGTGGCCCGATCTCAGTTCACTGCAACCCCACCCCACAGGTTCAAGCGATTCTCCTGTCTCAGCCCCCTGAGTATCTGGGACTACAGGCGTGTGTCAGTATGCCTGGCTAATTTTTATATTTTTAGTATAGATGGGGTTTCACCATGTTGGCCAGGCTTGTCTTGAACTCCTAACTTCGTGATCCTCCTGTCTTGGCCTTCCAAAGTGCTGGGATTACAAGCGTGAGTCACCATGCCCAGCTGTGGTTGTTTTCTTACTTGAAATAGAGATTGGTCTAATAATGTAAACATAAGATGCTTAACATGCAAATTTCAAAAAAAAAAT
>NW_012115355.1:1692163-1714035 GCF_000951035.1 Colobus angolensis palliatus | reverse complement strand
CTTGGCCTCCCGAGTAGCTGCGATTACAGGCACCTGCCACCACACCTGGCTAATTTTTGTATTTTTAGTAGAGACGGGGTTTCACCATGTTGATCAGGCCTCGAACTCCTGACCTCATGATCCACCCACCTCGGCCTCCCAAAGTGCTAGGATTACAGGAGTGAGCCACCACATCTAGCCTTAAAACATATTTCTTTAGGAACCTATTGAATAATAATCAGGTATTATATCACCACAGAAAACCCACTGGTTTCTTTGAAATATTGAAATAGGGGCTTGGGGACAAGGAGCAATAAGAAACATAAAATCTTACATGCTTGAGCATTGTAGTCAAGGTGGTTTTAAGGCAACAGTCAGTTTTTAATATTTTAATATCTTTTGTCATAGTTTCGAATACACCCATGCATAATATTTTGTTGATTTTTAAAAAAAAAATTCATAAATTTTTGAATGATTTTAAATCAGTAGAATTAATACCAGTATTGTTCTATTTTGTCATCTAGTTGAATCTCAGTGCACAATATTCTGTTTCATAGTAAAGTACCACAAAAAAATATATAAGCAAACAAACCAGTAGCTACATGGATGGTATGTGTGAGAGTGAGACAGGGAGGAGGGAAAAATACAAATATATAAAAATACAATTGAAAAGATTTTGATTTGCCTACGTAAAATTTTATTGTTTAGAATGTAATGAAATAATTATATTTTTCATAACCGCATTTACGAAGTAAGATTTTTAACTTATCAGTAAATTTAAAGCAAAAAACTAAGCTATAAAACTTAAATATAATTTGCAATCTTATTCTAGAATTCAACAGACAAAAAAACACTAATATAGCGACATTAGTTCCACTCCTCTCTGGCATGGCAAGACCATAACTCATTTTAATTTGTAAACTACTTCATATGTGCTATAAGAAAGTGGAAAATTCTAGAATATATGGTTCCCTTACACATTGTTCCACTTTTCATTTAATTTTAGTTTTTATCAAATTAAAACATAAAGTTAAAAAGGCAAATGGTGGAAAGGCCTATTAAGGAATTAGTGCTTCTTGGTTCCAGCCCTTTCCATTCCTGATTATCACTTCTCAGAGGCATATCCTTTTCTTTATTTGGCTTGAAATAACTTATTATCATCATCAGGTTTTTTGTTTGCTTGTTTGTTTGAGATGGAATCTCTGCTCTGCAACCTAGACTGAAGTGTAGTGGTGTGATCTCAGCTCACTGCAATCTCCACCTCCTGAGTTCAAGAGATACCCTCAACTCAGCCTCTAGAGTATCTGGGAATAGAGGCAGGTGCCACCACATCTGGCGAATTGTTTTGTATTTTTAGTAGAGATGGGGTTTCACCATGTTGGACAGGCTGGTCTGGAACTCTTGACCTCCAGTGATCCCCCCCTACCTTGGCATCCTAAAGTGCTGCGATTACAGGCACCTGGCAAGGTGAGATTTTATCATAAATCCCAATTTCTCTTCCCATGTTCTTCTTAGCTTTTAATTAATTATTCACAAATCATTATTTATCATTCCTCCATGAATTTATTATTAAATCATCACAACTATGTGATGATACTTAATTTTGAAGTTGTTTACCCAGCATATTTAATAATAATAAAATTAAACAAACATAATGTCTAAAAACATACAACTGGTAAAATAAATGACATAATATGCTAAATAATTTGTTAAAATTTATTTTGTAGAAACATATCTATAATATATTTAATAGGAACAATATCATGAGTGAAATATACAGCACTAATTTAATAATAATCTCTGTTGCTTTACTAATTAAGAAAAATACATTAAATCCGATTTAATTATACCCAAAATGTTTAATGCACCCCTTGGTTGGACCACACAATTTACTGAGAATAGAAAGCCAACTACATATTTTCAGCTTTTACCCCAGTCCCCCTTGATATTGACAGATATCAAATCATCCACACTTAGTTCTGGTGGTTTTTAAATAGAATAAATAAATCATCTCGGATGCAGTGTGACAGGAGCCATCTTCTTTTGCTTTTGCTGTGGACTTTCCAGTGACAGTGGCTGCACCAATTACTTTGTTTCTGAGTCCTCCGAAGCCACCATGACTTTAACGCAAGTGCCAACTAGTGACAAGCAAAGATGTTATCTTCTGTCGCTCCTAAAGTCACCATCGTGTCTCCTGCTATTTGTCTGTGTACTTTTCCATAGAACCCCTGGATAACAATGGTTTAGATCCATTGCTAGATCCATCATGGTTGCCACATTGGTAGTTAACTTACTGTTCTAAGCAAAATAATATTGTGCTGAAATTTTCATCACTACAAATCCACTCTTCACTTTAGGCTTAAGCAGAAATACTGCCTGTCTCCCGTTTCCCCTCTCATGTGTTTGTTCCAATCGGTAAGTGGTCAGGCAATACTTCACTTTCCTCATTGTTTCTCGTGGAAATTTCAGCAAATACTCCTCTTTCACTCAGCAAATACCCTTCTTTCAGCTGCTTATTTCTTCCAAGGACACTGTTAAGATGAGTCCTTAGTAAAAGATAGGCCGCCGAAAACACCAGACTGAAAACTAAATGAATTACTGGTATCATACTCCTCTCGCTTTTGCCTTTCTGTTTATACGCTTAAGCAATTTTATTTGCTAAAGCCTATAGGCTTTACTTTTTTCACTTAAGATAGGCATTCTTTCAGAAGGCTCCTTAGCTCTGCAAGCAAACAAACCACCATCAGGCATGCCTCTTGTCAGAATCCCAGTTATGAACAGAGCTTTGGTTCAAACTGAGACCAATGTGTCACTGAGACCATTCCAATTTCCCCTTTACTCCCTCAGTCACGCACTGTGACATACAGTGTCAGCCAACTGTTATGACAGGTTTGACCCAGGTCAACCAAGGAATACACAGGTTCCTGGAGCACTTCAGAAAAGCCATGTAATCTAAATAAACCATGTGGGAGTAAGAAGATTGTGAAAGAAGGAAAGCCTCTCACAGGAACTGATGTTTAAATTGCATCTGGAGTAATAAAGAATTTTTTACCTAAAGAAAGACTTTTCTCAGCCTATGACAAGTATAAAAACAATAAGGCAAAAGAAAGCATTGTCTGAATTGTACTTCAACAGACTGACAAGCAGTACAGAGGACATCCTGGCACAATGGGATAGGAGATTAGAAAGGTATGCTGTCAAATTATGACAGTCTTTGTGGCTGTAAGTTTGTATTTACTAAGAAGTCAGCTGAGACCTGTTTAATGAATTTAAGTAGTGGCATGTTTTAACACGGTGTTGGCGAAGTGGAGGAGAAGATCAGGTAGAAAGAAAGACCAAAAATATACTTTCTGTGTCAAGTCTACAGGAGGGCTGACTTGGAGGTGTAGCAATAGTGAATAATTAACTCACCTATATTAAGAGGCATTGGGTACCTTCTCTCAGTTTTTGTTATGAAAATATTTTTACTTAACCCTTATTCCAGAGTAGTAGTTAACCAGAAACAAAAATATTACTTGACACTTAATTTTTTCTAAAAGTCACCACTCCATTGTCTTTTAAGTTTTTGTTGCTGATTAGAATCTTGCTATCAAATAACATCTGTCCTTTTTTTGGTTGAGCTGTCTTCCTTCTCTGGTTGCTTTTAAGATTATCTCCCTGTCAGACTGGCTTTTTGTAGTTTCAGTACAGTGTGCCTAGTTGTATACTTGCTGTTTATTTGTTTTTTCCCACTCAGCAATTCAATCTAAGTATGTGTCTCTTCCTTTAATTTTAGAAGTCCTAGTTATTATCTTCTCAATTTTTTTAAATTCTTCTATTTCCTTCTCTGATAATTTGAATTAAATGGACCTCTGCTGTTCTCATTCTTTCTTTCACAATGTTTCGCTCCTCTTTTACATGCTTTGTTTCTTTCTCTCTGCATGCTGCATTCTGGAACTCTCTTAGTGCTAACTTCCACTTCATTAGTACTCCTTTTAACTACGTTTCACCTGCTATTTAAACTCAAAGCATTCATTGAATTTTATTTTCCCTGAATTTATTTTTTCAATAGAATTTCTAGTTATTTTGTGCTTTCATTATTTTAAATAGATAATAATAATTATATGTATATAATTTATAATGATCAAATCAGGTAGTAAGCATACTCATCACCTCAAATATGTATTGTTTCTTTGTGTTGGAAACATTCAAAATCCACTCTTAGCTATTAGAAAATATACAATAAATTGTGTTAATTATAGTCACTGTACAATACTATAGAACACTAGAATTTATTCCTTCTCTCTAGCTGTGATTTTGTATCAATTAACCAATTTCTCACTATTCTTCCTCTTTCCTACTCTTCCTGGCCTCTAATAACCACTATTCTATTCTCTGCTTCTGTGGGATCAACTTTCTTAGCTTTCATATATGAGTGAGAACCTGTTGTGTTTATTCTCTTGTGCCTGGCTTATTTCACTTAATATAACGCCTTCCAAACTCATTTATGTTGCTGTAAATTACAGGATTTCATTCTATTTGATGAATGAAGAGTATCACATTGTGTATATGCACTATGTTTTCTTTATCCATTTGTCTATTGGTGGACACTTAGGTTGCTTCTATTTCTTGGCTATTGTAAACACTGATGCAATGAACATGGGATTACAGGTATCTTCTTGACACATTGACTTCTTTTCCTTTGGATATGTACCCAGTACTGGGATTGCTGGATCATATGGAAGTTCTATTTTTAGTTTTTTGAGGAACATCCATATTGTTTTCCATAATAGCTATACTAATTTACATTCCCATTAACAGTGTATAAGAGTTTTTCTTTCTCCACATCCTTGTCAGAATTTTGTATTTTCCATCTTTTTGATAATAGTCATTCCAACTGTAATAAGATGATTTTTCATTGTGATCTTAATTTGCATTTCCCTGATTAGTGACATTGAGCATTTTTTTCATATACCCATTAGCCATTTGTATGTTTTCTTTTGAGCGATATCTATTCAGCTCATTTTCTTATTTTTAAATCAAATTATTATTTTTTGCTGTTGAGCTATTTGAGTTCCTTTTATAATCTGGATATTAATCCCTTGTCAAATGAGTAGTTTGAAAACATCTTCTCCCATTCTTCTAGTTGTCTCAGTTGTCTCTTCACTCTGTTGATTGTTGCCTTTGCTGTGCAGAAGCTTTGTTATTTGATATAATCCCATTTGTCTATTTTTGCTTTTGTCACCTCATCTTTTGAGTTCTTTGCCCAGAACAATGACCTGAAATATTTTCTCTAGCTTTTCTAGTAGCTTTATAGCTTCAGGTTTTACATTTAAATATTTCATTCATTTGAGTTGATTTTTTATAGAGTGAGAGATAGGGGCCCAATTTCATTATTCTGCATATGATTATCCAGTTGTCCTAGCACCATTTATTGAAGTGGGTGTAGTCATTTGCTTGTTGTTTTAGCTGCTTTGCGAGGGAGAAAAGAGCTAGGGACTTCTAGCTGGCCATCTTGCTGATGTCAGACCTTACAAAGTTCTTTTGAAAAACTGTTTGCTGTATTTCCATTCTGCCACATATTCCAGTTCCATCAGTGTTTATGTGTTTATTCATTTTAAATCTTTTCAACAAATTTTAGATTATTTAAATATTATCTTTGTTTTTAGATTGCCATAAATCTAAACTAAATTAGTTTTTATATTTTAGTGCTTATTATTTGTTTTATTTGGCCAATCATGTTTGTGAAGATTATTTCTGCAGGTCTTTTTTTTTTTTTTTTTTTTTAAGAGCTTATCTTTCTGTTTAAGGGAGGAGGCATTTTGTGGGAATCTTGTGTAATGTCGTTGTAAGATTGTCCCTCAGGCATTATTTTGTGTTTTATTCTATCCAATATATCAGAATCAATTGAAGGTTTTTGCATTGCATGGACAATATGTATTCTGTTTTTAACCTATGCACCCAATTTCAATGTCTCAGGTGAGACTGTTTTAATCCAGTGTCTTGGAAGACAAGTGTCTTTCCTGACATTTCCCTGCATCTGTGGAAGCTGAGAGGTGTTTCACTAGACTCACAGTTTTACTGAATGTGCAGTTGTGACATCCTGGTTTCATGCAGGAGGAGTCTCCCTTCCTACTTCCTTCCTCTTGTCATCTTAAGCTTCATCTGATCCTAAATGAGATTTTTTCTTTTTTTTTTTTTAAGTACCAAATCCTCAATTCTTAGCCATTTATGAGTCTGAAAATTCCTCCAAATTTCATAGTACTAGCTCTTGCAGTTTGCTTTTGAGAGGTAGGGATACTATCTCTTTCTCTTTTCTTTTTATTTAGCCGAGATTCATTTTAAAAATTGTTATATGTTGTCAGATATAGATAGATAGATAGAGATAGACAGACAGTTAGCTAGCTAGCTAATTTTTTTGTATGACCAAGACTGCAGAAGTTTTTTGTTAGTTAAAGTCCTCATCATGCCAAGAATGAATGTTAAATTTGTTTTATTTTATTTTGCTTTCTCTTGCATTGCCCTGTTATTTAATTTAGATGTTTCTCAGAGTAGACCATTTCTTAATGCTGCATGACACTTGGAGTGCTTTCACTATAAATATCATATTTCCTTAATACTAGAAAGCTCACGATGATTATACATTTTATTATCACTTTTTCTATTTTTGCATTCTTTATATGTTTACCTCTATACCACTTTTTAATCAATTTTTTAATACTAACTTCTAAGCCTCTAATTCTTTAATTTATTCTGTTCAGTCTAGAGTATATACCACCTAAGTCATTAGGCATATAAATATATATATACATACACACACATATAATGATATAAACAATATGGAGGTTCTTCAAAAAAACTAAAAATAGAACTACCCTATGATCCAGCAATCCCAGAACTGGCTATATATATATATGTATAGCTATGAAAGTATACAAACACAATTTCTAATGGGTTAGTTTTTAATGTCTATATGTTCTTGATACATACGGACTTTTTCATAATTTTTGTATATCATATTCTTCTTTATATACTAAAAGTTTTATGCACACAATATATTATCATTATGTAGTTGTTTTAGTTTTAATGGGAATGCATTTAATTCCCGATTGTTTTTAAAAAATTCTTAATAATAGTTTTCTCTATGCCTTTTCTTTTTTTTTCTGAGACAGAGCTTCACTCTGTTGCCCTGGCTGGAGCAGCACAACTCACTGCAGCCTCGACATCCCCAAGGTCAGGTGATTCTCCCACCTCAGCCTCTTGAGTAGCTGGGACTACAGACGCACACCACCATGCTTGGCTAAGTTTTCTATTTTTTGTAGAGGTGAGTTTTTGCTATGTTGCCTGGGCTGCTCTTCAGTTCCTGGGCTCAAGCAATCTGCCCACCTTGGCATCCTGAAGTACTGAGACTACAGGTGTAAGTCACCGTGCCAGGACTATGCTCCTTAGCTTAGACATTTGTAGGCTCACTTTGATACCAGTTATTAATATTTTTATTTTTTCTACTGCCTGTTTTTCCTCTTTCTTTCCTAGTGGTCCTGTAGAAACTCAATCTAGATTCTTGAAATACCAATCCAGAAATTCTTCTTAAAGTGGTGGTTCAGGGCTCTTGCCCCAGACTAAATTTCGATACAGAGCAGATCCATAAATTTCAATATACAGCAGTCATGGAGGCTGAGACCTCAGCTGTCTCTATTCTTTTCACCACTGTTAACTTACAGACACATTGTATCTATGGTATTGCCTTAGAGTTTTCAGTAACTGCTGTGTTGAGTCTCCTTTCACAGGTGGTACAGTCTCATCCCAGTCCCTAGTTTCATGTAGTTATTTCAGGCACCTCCCACAAATGCAAATTTTTTGACCTCCTTTATCCTGAACAAATCTAGAGCCTGTTCCTTTCGGTCCTGTAGGCTCCCAACTCTAGCCTGTGCATGTAGTTGTAGGTTTATGTCTATTCGCATTATGTAATTTTCTATTTCTACATGTTAAGACAAGTGGTTAAAATTTAAAGCTGACCCTACAATGCAATCTTATCCTGAAGTTTCAAGTGTTTTTATCTATTTATGTCATTAAGAGACTCAAATCTTGTATTTTCCTATTTACTTTTAAGGATCATCTCTCTCCTAAAGTGTTATATATAGATGTTTTAAAAGAAAAAGAGGCATTTAAAAATGTAACATCTTTTATGTTACATATTTTGTTTTAAAATATGGGTTTGCATCTACAATAAGTGGATCCTAATAATTGCTAAGACTGTTCATTTGAGCTTTATCCATAAAAATTAAACCTGATAAACATTAAAAAATATAGCCATTATAAACTCCATGATATTATATGGCAGTTTTTAAAACTCATGTTATGCTTGTCTTATATATCACATATTTTATTTAGTGAAAAAAATTGAGAAATATTCTTGTACAATGAAAGAAACCAATATAATCATGAGATCTTCAATTTCTTCATCTGAAGCATAAAAATGTAAGATAATTAGAGAAACAAATCTCTGAGTTCCATGCTAATTAGGATTAAATATACATATATTATTTTTGAAGTATAGAGGGAAGACTTGAAAGAAGTATTATATTAATCATTTGTTTACTCAAAATGTTTTGCTTCTGTTGTTACAATTGTATGTGGTCCTATTTGTTCTACTGGTATGAATTAATAAAGCTGAAGATTTATTACTAATTCATTTATATTTATTAGAAAATAATATTTGTAAACAAATTTAATAATAATTTTGGGAATTTTTTAAAACCTATTTCATATGAGATGTCCTTTACAAAATAAAATCTCATGTATCTGCGGACATTTACTATACATTACATAAAGAGATATTATTTTTTGGCTTTGCTTTCTTTTTCTATTTTCTTCCTTTGTAAAAGCTAGTAAACTATGGAAACAGACCCCTTTCTTCAAGTGTATGCTATTTCAATGTAAGTTATTATAACAAAAATATTAAATATGGTGTTATAACATTAATTTTCCCTTATTGACTTTCAGAATTGCCTTAGCATAACACATTACATATAAGGTTCAAAACTGCTTTTCTCATTAACTTTTAATAGAAGTTTTGGTATATAACTATGCATATATTAATCTAGAGCTGTGTAGTTATGTATTAAGAAACATAAATAATTTTCTCAATTATTTCAGACGATTTTAATATTTACATTTCTAGAATGAACTACACACTTTCAGAAATTTTCTATTTCTGAAAAATGAATGGATAGAAACTACTTTACTCCTCCCCACAATGGTATAACTTCCTGTTGAATGTTTTAAGTCCTTTTAGAAATGAAAAGTTATAGTTGCTATGAGTGTCATATATACAATTTCTCAAAAGAATTTCAGTGTTATGTTATTGATGTAAATTCAGTTTCTCTCCCTTAGTTGTTGACCCAACTGTTAGAATCTCAACAGTAGGGATCCTCATGGAAACATATATTCCACTCATATATTTATTGTAAAATATCATAGAAGAAGCAGTAGGTTTTGCAATCACACCAAGAACTTGAGTGATAATTCTTATGAACACCACATTTGGTGACACAGGAAAATAATTGCATACTCTGTATTTCATCATGAATTTTTTTAGAAAACCGGCTTGGAAATAATTGTTTCAGAAAATCTTAATGATATCCAATTTTTGCTCCTTCAAATTTGGTGACAGTTGGTTTACCCCATGTCTTGAAGTTTACATCTATTTAAGTTACTCTTTTATTTACAGAACTAATTTATAGTGTAAATGAGTTCGCAATTCGAATAATTGTTACTTAAAATGAAACAGAGTTAAAATAACTTTTTTACAACCCTCTCAAGTTTTAGAGACACATATAATTGGAAACATAACAAATATGTTACTAATAGTTCATTAACTTTAATTTACACAGGACCTCTACACAGCCATGCTTTTTTTAAAAAAAGGTAGTTCTCTATTTCTAGATGTTTATTAATTAAGATTTGATTTGGCTGCATATAAGAGAAAACCCAAATAATTGGCTTAAACAAGAGAGAGGCTTGTTAAGTCCTCTCATTTAAAATGTCTGGAGGTTGGACAGTCTATGACTGATATAAGGCTATTCCAAAGCCATTACATGTACAAGCTACTTTCAACTCTCTGCCCTGTCATTTGAGGCATGGCCCTTTCCCTTGTTGTGGTCCAAAATGGCTGCCACTGCCTTCAGTATCACATCTAATTCCAGGCAGCAGAGTGCTGGGAAGAAGATCATGTCCTGTCTTTTTAATAGACATTTTTCAGAATTCCTATATTGCTTGTCCACTAATATGTAAAGTCATCCAGAATTTAGAGACTCCAGGAAATGATAAAGGATGTTGGGCAAGAAAATGTTTATTTTCCGTGGTGGTGATATAATAGAATGATATTTTTAAGAGCTTAATAGTCCACATCCATTGCTAGTTTGGATACAAAATAGAAGTTTTTTACAACTGTAGAACCCTAATATTGAGGGATCTTTTTTAAAAAAATAAAGCAAATTGCTAATATTGAGTCTTGATAGTCATAATATGTTTTCCTCAAGTATCTTTGCTAAGGACTCAGAAAGAAAGAAATACTGCTATTTTAAATTTCAATTCCATCTGTTATTACTGTATTTTAATATGTGTCTCTGTGAGAGGTAGGAGGATGGTGGGAAGGATGCTATTCTGTGCTGGCCTTTATAGTGTGCCCTGGTGGCAGCTTTCTTGCTCTAATCTTCCACCTCCCCAGTGCGTGTCATCTTCCTCCCACTACCCAGTTCTAAGAATACATCTCTACCAGAGGTTAATCCCATGCTTCCTCACTTGATGAAGGGCTTAACCCTCTCTCTAACTCTGGTAGCTTTAGTGCTAACCCAATGCTAGTGGAGAGGTTTCTTTGCCCAGAAATCATTGAAAACAAGAAGTGGAAGACAGGATATTGGTCTAATGAGAAATGGAGAGATGATGGCATCTGTATCTGTTTTATTAATAACTAAAAAAATTAAATGTATTTATTTTTCTCCAAACTCTACCTGTATGTCATCACACAGGAAGAAGTGTGTATTTTTCATATTGAAGGCACCCTGACCCAAGTTGAAAATAACTAGTATAGGTTTCTATGTTTAAGAGCATTTGAGAGCGTTCTAAAAATGATCTCAGTCTTAAATAAGGCCATATGATCTGGGGATCATATGGGGAGAGGGTAGCACGCTTGATACATTTTCGAAATGTACTGGAGTTTGGGGGAAAATGCTAACGCAATTTTATAAACATAGGGTTATTTATGCATTACCTGTTGGGTGAATAAGTTATTTTTAACGAAATGTCATCAATTCAAAGTTGAGACAAATCATGAAGTTCTCAAAGTAGATTTTGAATTACTTTCTATGAGTAAGGCTTGTGATATAGTCTTCCAGTGCTTACATGGTTTGGTATTCTATAATTGAAACTAGTTTTAAAAATACCTGGAATTCTAAAATTCTTTGTTAATTCAGACAGAGGCTTATGCTTTATTTAGTTTGTTTCTTCAACCACACTTGTGCCCATCTTAGATACAGTTTTTAAAAAACTGCATTTAGAAATGCATTTGTATTCCCTTAGGGTAATTATAAGTACTAAGTGAGAAAAAAATGAGAAAATTCTTTATAAATTGTTTTTCATTAATCAATTTACTTAATGTAATATGAAGTCTTAATAATATATTTAATATGATTTCATAAAGATAATAAAATGCCTACAATTTTAGTCTTCAAAATTGTGCTTTTGGATCGAATGGTGTTAAGAAGAAAATACCTAACTAAAGATTGTAAGTTGCAGTTGAATATCAAGTGCTACTTAAATTCTATATTATATCTTGTTTTGTTTTTTTCCACTCAAAAGAATCAAAGGTGCTTTATCAGATAATACCATAAATGAATATTATGGATAACTGATAATGTAATGATGTAATGCATGACTGATTCAATCATAAACATATGAATTAATTGCTAGGAAAGTTCAAAAAGTAGATAGATACATATGTTATATAAATATATGTGTATATACAGCAAAAGTTTCATATTTGAGGAAATATTTATTCCCTAAATATACTAAATAGATTTAATTTTTTAATTGAACTTTCAAATAGGAACAAAATAAATCATCTTGCAAAAAAAAGTATTACTGTGTTTCTCAAAGTATAATGTAAGCATTTGTTCTTTTGACATAATATATATTTCTCCTTTTTCAGCAATAATACTTGAATAGAACAACCTTTTGCTATGCAGATTTTTGCTGACTTACTTCACAGAGGTGAGCTTGTAACCTCAAGCTGGTTTATCACTGCATAGCTACAGAGACTGGTGCATAGATGAACATGTGGTCCAACTCATTATAAATTGTTAATTTTATATTTATTAAGCTAAAGATCATAAAGGCTGCATTACAGAAGCCTAGGTAACAAACTTCAACTATGAAGTATTGTATAAAAAGAGCCTGTAGAAGAGTAAATGGCAATGTGTAATTAATGCAAAAGACTGGTAGACTCACATAACGTCATAGTTTGAACAGTAATTTAAAGGTATATGTTAATGAGTCATATAAAAACATAGTATGCCGCTTTCCCCTTCAGTTTCTACTCATGTTACTTGAATTCTAAGCAATATACAGAAATATGTCAAATAGAAGAGATGCTTGTATGGTCTATACATGTTCTGGGTACCTGCATAGTAAGTTTTATTCATGTACATTTGCTACAATGGTGTAATTGAACCATGCAGCAACAGCAGTTCGGTGTCCCAACTGAAGCTTTGACTCTATGACTCAAGATTTATTTTAGAAAATTGAACAAAGCTGACTTTGACTTTACTATGACAATTAAATTTTTGTGAAATGATAAAAGTTCCCCTTTTAAATTATAAGATGTATACTTATTAGCATAAAGCAAAAAGCTTCACTGTGAAGCGTTTTGAAAGGTCCATACTGATCTCATCCCAGGCTGAAAGAAAGTAGACACTGGTCAACCTGCTGTAAGAATAGAAAACAAACGTAATTTCTCTGGATTACACTTTTCAACTGAGTTGATTTTATTAAATCTTAAATTGGCTTCATCAAGACATGTTGCAATCAAACCCACAGTCACGGAGATGAAAGGAGAATGCTAACTTTAAGTGGAACATATTTACAAGAAGAATTTTTTAACAAATACTTCATAGTGCAAATGCTTAATATCCATATACAGTTTCTGTAAAAGGATATCTTTGTGTCTAATTATGGTCTTAATTTATTTTCCTTTTAAGCATATTATGATCAAAAGATCAAAGATTCTACTTGCATAATTCAGGACATTTTGGTATTTTTATAATATGAATTTTCTGATGGATCACAAGATTATTCAGAAATTAAGAAAATTTTAAATATAATGTACAAAATATCTTAGTTACAGAACTATACATTCAAGTGTTTCAGAAACATCTTTAGATGATCAAATCAGAACAAAATTATGCTATGTATTCTTCCTCCAAGTATTTCCTTTTTTTCTGCCATTATTTTGTTTTTATTAACTTTTGCTCCCTATTGAAGTGAATTCAATGGATATTTATACTTCCTAATATGAGAGATGCTGAAAGAGACAAAAATGATTAACCAGACATAATGCCTCATAAAATTAGAAACATTCCTGTGTTTAACCTGATTTTGTTATAATGCTGAGTGAAGAATATGTTATTGTAAGGCATAAACAGCATGTTGTGGAAGAGAAAATAAAGATTAATACTTTCTGATGACAGTAAGGAATATTTTATTGAGGAGATGTTATTTCTCCTTGACACTGAAAAATGTTTAAGTCTCAACATTAAATACAGTCAAGGAGAAACATTTGACAATATCTTTAAAAATGTTAAAGGTTATTTTTAGAGTAATAATTCCATATCTAGAAATTAACCCTTAGGGAAGATGTATTCATGAATGCACGATTGCCCTATTGAGCATATTATTAAAGCATTTAAAAATAATATCCATCAGTAATATCTGATTATATAACAAATGCTATAGCTAAATGAAGGCACATTATTCATTCATTAAAAGGAACTAGAGAAATCTATATGCACTGGTATAAAATGGTATCCAACATGTATTAATAAGAGAAAAAACATTTTCTGAGAAATATTACGGTTATACTTATTAATAAGCATATCCATAAACACAACTAGAACATTTGTATCAACTCTTTAATTGTACTTTTTTGTTGTAATTTGAGGGAATATCAAATATCAAAAATATATTTTTGTAATCAGAATTTTTAACCATACAAATTCTACTTTGGGGTTTAGAAAACTGTTAAGATATTCACTGATTTCCCTAAATACTTCAAGGTCTTTTCTAGGAATTATCTGATTTTATTTTCCTTCATAGTGAAATATATTTAAAGGTACATCCTTTACTTATGTTTGGCTCCTTATCTCCTATTCTTTGCACAAACCATGCTTTCTCTTTGCATTGGTCCATTTTCACACTGCTATAAAGATGCTACCCAAAACTGGATAATTTATAAACAAAGGTTTAATTGGCTCAGAATTCCATGTGACTAGGGAGGCCTCAAGAAACTTAACAATCATGGTCTAAGGTGAAACAGGCACCTTCTTCACAAGGCAGCAGGAGAGAGTGAGCTAAAAATGAGAAGGGCAAAGAGCCCCTTAAAAAACCATCAGGTCTCCTGAGAACTCTCTCACTATCACAAGAGCAGCATGGGGAAACTGCCCCCATAATCCAATCACTTCCCAACAGGGATCCCCCTCAACACCTGGGGGTTACAATTTAAGATGAGATTTGGGTGGAGACACAAAGCCTAATCATATCATTCTTTGTACTTTACCTCACCATAAAGTTTCAAAGAAAGGAAAAGAAAAAGAAAAGACAGAACATTGGAGAGGAGAGGAGGGAAATGGTGGGGAGCAGAGGGGAGGGGAAAGGATGGAAGAGGGAAGAGGAAGAAAAAGTGTCTCATCTTTTCAATGTAAATTAAAATGCAATTTTTTTTTCAGGAATTGCCTGAGAGTACCCTTCTCTATCATTTTCTTTTCACTTCTCCTGTCTTCCTTGTCTGCTTTTTTGTGTTTTGTCTGCCTTTTAGCAGTAGCAAAGACATTTGTTGCTTATGCAACATTCATTCCATTCTGTACAGCTGCTAACAAAATTGAGCTATTCACAGCCTCCTTCACTATTCAGGATATATATATATTTATACACACACACACACACTCCACTGACACAGAGGTAGATCCTGAGTGAGCTGAGCCAATGACAATAGCTTCATTATCTGGTTGCCATAGATTTAAGAGTGTCTATGGGTTATGGTTCTGTTCAGTGAGACTTTAAAACACATCTCTTAGGATACTTCTGGGGAAAATTATCTTATTAATAAAAATAGATCATAAATATGAACATCTTTCTGTCTCTTATTTTGCCTTATTTTAATATGGTATCTGTAACTGGTGCAGTATTTTGTAACCATAGTAGAGCCAACCTAAGGACAGAGCCAAATTAAGGATGGTAGAGCATAGAGATAAAAAAGAAAAAAAAAAAAAAAACAGTGTCCTTGATGACAGTATTGAGCCATAAAATGAAACAATCTAGAAAACTGCCAATATTGTCAAGGTCTTCTTATTCGGAGCAATTCTTTTTCTTGTTGTTTAAGCCAATTCAATTTAAGATTCACAGCCCAATGCATCCTACCAAGAGAATGGCTATGTACACCAGAACGCCTCATTCACCACCTGTCATTCTCAGACCATAAACTATCGTGCGTGGAGGAACAGACAAAGCCCTAGCTTCAGCTACTGCCTTCAGAATTGTGGTTTCTGGGTCTCTAGCTCAGATTTATCTGCTAGATACTTAGCAACAGAGTATATTCTCTCCTGGAAACTTCACGTTAGTGGTTCATGGGTATTTTACAGTTAATCTGTTCTAAGTGAAATCAGTCTTCTCTCTAACCTCCAGCCAAGTCAGCAACTTAGAAATTATCTTAAATTTCTTTCTTCTTAAGTATTTATCTTTTCAGTCAACAAATAATGTTGAGTTTATCTTATTAATGTAACTTATCTGCCCAGAGGCATTATTGTGGTTTAAAATATGGATACCTGAGGTAAATTTCCCAAGTTTAATTTTATCTTGGCTGTTGATAAGCTGTGTACTAGCTGTGACCTTGAGTGAATAACTTAATCTCCCTGGGCCTCATTTTCCTTATCTGTAAAACAAATATGGCAATAATAATATATATTAATAATAATAATATATGTCATATAAGTTTGTGCAAATTAAAGGCATTAATAAATGCAAAACATTCAAAATACTGAAAGTCCTCATTAAATCTCAGCCTTTATTATCATATTATTAATTTAAATTTACTTCTTGATGTATATTCTCTTCACTTCATACCAGCAGCACTGTGTTAAACACTCACTATGTTTTATATGAATTAAAGAACTATATTTCACTGTCTCTTAGATCAACCTTACGCAACCCATTCCCATAGTTTGAGAGGTCTCATCCAATTCTTGCTTCTTTCTATGACCTTTCTCAATAAAATCTCTTCACATAACTCCAGCATGGACTCATTCCATGACTCCAATTGCCAATGTCATTAAATCGAATCTCTATAGTTCAGCATGCAAGGCTGTGACACTACCCCACAGGAACACTAGACTGTCTCAAACAACAAGATATTGGTGAATGCCATAACTGGTGACTAGAAAGCATTTCTCTCTCTTCCTATGATTAGCTCTTATTTGTCATTCAGGCTCAGCCAAGTTATCACTCCTCCAGGCATTTCTCTGTATCTCTTCAGGGTTCACTAGACACCCATGGCCTGTGAATAGCTGACTCTCTAGCATATCATTTTTCCTGTATTACAAATGACTGTTTGTGTGTCTTGATTGTTTTTCTTTTCTTCTTATTTTTCTTGAGACGTATGCTCTGTGGAGTCAGAGACTGCATATTTTATTTGTGTATCTGTAGAACCTAGGACAGTGAGTGGCACACAACAATCCTTTCATAAATATCTTTGTTATAGGCTGAATTGTGTTCCTCCAAAATTCATGTTTTGAAGTCCCAACCCCTATTACCTCAAAATTTAACTGAATTTGGAGATAGAGCCTTTAAAGAAGTAATGAAGGTTAAATCAGGTCATGTGGATGTGTCCTAATAAATCTGACAAATGCTTTTATAAGAAGAGGAAATCTGGAAACGCAAAGACTCCAGTAATTCACAAATGCAAAGAAAAGACCATGTGAGGGAACAAAGAGAGGATAGCCATCTGTCAACCAAGGAAAGAGGCCTCAGAAGAAACTAAACCTGCCAACATTTGGACCTGGGACTTCTAACTTCAAGAACTGTGGAAAAACCAATTCATGTTAGTTAAGCTACCCTACTCTGTGTTAGTTTGTTATGGCAATCCTAACAAACTAACGTAGTGTTAAAAAATTAAAGAGCTATGCCTTACTGTTTATTTCTAGCTATCTGAAAATCTACTAACCTAAAATCTACCAATTCATTTCAAATACCAATTTAACTCAAGATAATATCTCTTTTCTGTGAAATCATTCAATTTACATAATTAAGTTGGCAATTAATTTAAATGGATCTATTAAAAACCTCATTTATTATTTGAACTTATTCAATAAATTTATTCAATAAATATTTATTGGCTGGTCGCAGGTGGTTTACTCCTGTAATCCCAGCACTCCTGTAATGCCCACGATGTGGGCAGATCATGAGGTCAGGAGATCGAGACCATCCTGGGCAACACGGTGAAACCCTGTCTCTGCTAAAACTACAAAAAATTAGTCGGGCGTGTTGGCAGTCACCTGTAGTCCCAGCTACTGGGGAGGCTGAGGCGGGAGACTGGCGTGAACCCAGGAGGCGGAGCTTGTAGTGAGCCTAGATCGCACCACTGCACTCCAGCCTGGGCGACAGAGCGAGACTTCGTCTCAAAAAAAGAAAAAATAAAATAAAAATAAAAAGAAGAAAGAAAGAAATATTCATTGCAAAGCTACTAAGTGCCAGACTTTGTAGTAAAAAATCAGGACACGTTAATGAACAGAAGACTTCTCTAAGCAGCTTATATTCTAATGCGGAGTAACAAAATGTTTTACTGTTATCTGTTAGGTCCAATTTTTCTTCTTTTTCTAAGAATGTTATAACCTCTATTCAATACCCCTAGACTTTTCTCATATCTTCTAGTCTCAAAAATGCTGAAAACATTTTCTTGAATCTGAATATTCTCTTTCTCTATTATTGTATTCTGTCTTACACATTCTCTTCTTTCTCTCGTTTTCTTAATCTTTCTCACATTCTCCCAAAAATGTATATATGTATAAAATTACATATAAACTATATAGTTTCTCTCAAATTTCACAGATATTTCAACTATTCCATTCTGGCTTCAGACATTTGAGATTTTTTGTATGTTAATGCTAAGAAAATGGAAATAAGCACTGTAATATGGATATAAAATTTCACCATAGTAGTCTGTTTTTCCTAATCATGTGGTGCTTGCTAGTGAAATTTGACCCAATGAGGTTCCCTTTGCGTCAAATATTGATGACTACTGTTTCACAGATACTGCTTAGGTGTGCTTGGTGAAGTGAGCAAATGTGCTCACTTGAGTTTTTCTTATTGAATCAAAAATGAAAATGAAGTACTCACTACCTATCTCACAATTAATACATACTTAAATCACAAAATTAATTGACAAGATCAAGACTATACTTTCCCATTTTGTTGGAGAGTGTGGCAAACAAAAATATCTTTTTTACCTTGTTGGTTTTTATTTATTTCAAATAATTCTGTAATATAAGTATTACTAAGATTACATTTTGCAGTTTTGTTTCTAAGTGCATTTGTTTGTGCATGTGCCTGTTGTATGACCATACTTTTCTCTTAAATGAATACAGACAACCAGTTACTCATTCTTTAATTTTATAATCTTCAGATTAAAATCTAATAGGAAGGATCACTATAAGAAACATTTTAAAGAACCTCTTAATGGTAATGTGACTAAGATTAAACTGTATTTGTTTCACAGACTACATTAATACAGATAATCTTAGGAAAGAAACTAGAATTTTAATTACTGTGCGAAGTTATTTGGAAGTTGCTGGACGTAAAGATTAGCAGATTTCATTTTTTTTTTTTCTTTTTTTGAGACGGAGTTTTATTCTTGTTGCCCAGGCTGAAGTTCAATGGCACGAGCTCGGCTCACTGCAACTTCCACCTCCTGGGTTCAAGCAATTCTACTACCTCAGCCTCCCAAGTAGCTAAGATTACAGGCATGCGCCGCCATGCCCAGTTAATTTTGTATTTGTAGTAGAGACAGGGTTTCTCCATGTTAGTGAGGCTGGTCTCGAACTCCCGACCTCAGCTGATCTGCCCACCTTAGCCTCCCAAAGTGTTGGGATTACAGGTGTGAGCCACTGTGCCCAATCAGCATATTTCATTTTTAAAGGAAGGATGTATGTCAATTCTAAAGTTCACTTCAAATAATATTTCTTAAGGTTTGTGAACTTCCTTTTTTAAATGTTCTTATACTAAAAACAATAAAAATAAATTATTAAAAGGAGTGTTAGGAGTTTGCCAATAAAATGAAATTGAGGATATTTCACATGAGTTCCTAAATAAAGTTGAAAGCAATTACATTAACATAATTATGTCATCATTCCCTAGGAACTAGTACATAAATTAACATAGGATCAGAAGCTCAAGTAACAAAACAAAATTAAGAATAATAGAGCTGCCCCTCAAAAGCAACTTATGTTTAGTAAATGATAACATTTGAGTACCAATTTTGTTAATAGTTAAACAATTTATTCTCTCTTACATAATCTCACTAAATAGTCAAAGGGGTACAGGATGAGAATAGCAAATCATTTTTTGAAGCACTGCTCAAATATGATTGCAGTCATATAATGTAGAACCTATGTGTAAAGAGGAAATGTAGGTTCTAAATTTACATATGTGAATAAAATAATTAAAATTTTCTATCAACAGTGATACAAACATCATGAATGACAAAAAACAGAAGATAAAATGCTTTGTGATCTATTTTTTGTTGATTTTTAAACTATGTTTCTTTCATCTAATACTGTAGTACATCCTATTGTCCTTCACTCAATAAATCAGCAAATGTTTATGGAGTTGTTTCAGGCACCATGATAGGCTCAAGGGAAGCAGCAATAAATAAAAGTCTCCTCATTTGTGGAGTTCACATTCTAGTAGAAGGGGAAGAAGAGTAAACAAGTACATATGTTATGTGGTGGTTGATGTTAAGCATTATGGAGAAAAGTAAAGATCAAGAAGAGTGGAAGGGGACTTTCATATTAAAAATATGATCTCTTGATCCAATGATTAAGATTATGTGTCCATTTTTTTAAGATTAATTCTAAGATTATGTGGATACTTCCTGAGGTTCTTGAAGGCTGGGTAATTGAAAAGAGCTTCATGAACATACTTGCAAAAACTGGAGAATATAGCCAGCATAATGAGACCTGCATGGTCAGGAAGGGATGCCTGTGGCGGAAGTACAATACCAGCTGGACTGTGATATAAAGAAGTGTATATGATGAACAAACACCTGAGTCAACATCCTTGGCATGCAAAGCACAAGTCTGAATGGAGGAGGATATATTGTGAAATGATTGCTTAGGACAGAGAAGTTTTTATTGAATCATGAGAAGCTTTGGATTATATAATATTAGATTCATAACATACAAGCCATAAATTGCTTCTTCATAACATCACAAATTGTGTTTATCTTCCCTTGAAGAGCTAAAGGGGGAGCAACATTTAGAGACAAATCTTAATGTGCACTGGGTTACGGCTTTTGTTTTAGGAGAGACAGTTTGCTCTGTAAAATAAATGTGGAAGGAGAGATCTAGTTTACATTTTGCATGTTGGCATTGCAATCGCTCATGATAGCAGCTGTTTTTGTTAATGATTTAATATATATACTTACATTGGTACCAAAGCCCAAATGATATGCTATCATGAAGAAATAACATGTGGGGCTCAACATAAATAAAAATGCTTTTATTGTAAGAAAGTCTCAACTCAACTATGCTGGACATAGTCTGTACTTTACTAGTTTACTCTAAATCCTTTTGTCTATTAATTGGTACTAATGCATAGATTATGCCTTTATATGAAAAGATGTTATCTGAGAAATAATGTGAATTACTTGAAGGAAAAACAAGACACTAAATACAGAAAAATGTGAAGCTGATCATCACATAAGGTTGAACTTTCATGCCCTTTAAAAGGAGAACCAACCCCATTATTTAACAGCTTACGGATGTCCCAGTGAACAAAAATAGCATTGTGTCAAGTCTTCATTTTTAAATGACAAAATCTCACATTTTATTGTTTGGCCCTGATACAGACTTAAATCGAAGTCATTTTAATCAAATAATTGTGGTTCTGGAAAACGGAACACAATTTGTAAAGTTAAAAAGAATTCTTTGAAATTTCCCACATTTAAAGCCTTTATTAATTTCAGGTCTAGACTAAACAGAGGGAACATATGAGTGACATAGTACTGCCTTCCACACTTGGAACATTTCTTTTATCATGTATTGAGAACAAAGTCACTATTTAAACCATACTGGAATGGTAGACTTTAAAACTTTCTTTCAAAATATATCGTATTTATAAATCATAGTTTTTCAGTATAGTTATATTTGGTATACTGTTTTAATAAATCATGGTGATAAACTACAAATCCTTTATTACAGACAACTTATTGACATTATAAATGGAACCACTTGAGCGTTTCTTTATCAATAGCAATATATTCACTTACGTCTCAAAAAAGTCAACAAATGTCACATTATACAAGTGAAGACAGCAAAAAAAAAAAAAAAAAAAAAAAACAATATTGTTTTAATAAATCATGGTGATAAACTACA
>NW_012115355.1:1661314-1692113 GCF_000951035.1 Colobus angolensis palliatus | reverse complement strand
ACACACACACACACACAGAGAAAAAAATCAAAGGAATAAACTAATTATACGGGAAAAATTAAAATTGCCCATATCTCTGTAATCAGCAGTACTAAGAAATAACCAGAACTTCTAGTAATATAATCAACAGTGGTAGAAATACAGAAATATAATTATAAGTGACAGATATATGAAAATATTATCAGCAGCAGAAGTTTGGAACAATCATGTAAGTCTTTAATGGAGTGTTTAAATAGATACATATTTAAGTCTATACAAAGATTCGAAAGGCCGGCTATCTGATTTACAAACAACTATTAAACCCACAAAATAATGATTGTTCTCCAAATCTCATGATTCTGAGTATGAATATTGGGGATGGGTTATGCAAAACCTCATAAAAGTTGGATATTATTCTAAGATTCAAATTCCTTAACTTGATAAATCTCGCTTTTCTTGCAACTTTGTGATACCTGGGTATCAAACCATGTCATTACAACTCTCTTAGGCCTTATAAGTGGCTCTTTTCTGAGTTCCAGCCAATTTCTTAAGTGAGTAACAGCTGGTAATTATCTAATTTAATCCATTCAGCTGCTCTCAACTTAGACAATAAACATCGTTAGCTCTTTATTACAATCATGTGTAGAAATATCTGAACGCAAGAAAGTAATTATATTACTTCTTGAGGAAGGTTCAGTAATCCTGATTGTATAAGCATAATAGTTTGCCTGATTTACATTTACTTTTACTTAAAGTGATCATAAGGATAGTCTGTCTGGTGATAGACTAACACTTCTATGCCCATTTTAGAAAATTCTAGCATTTTAACATTAGGATGACCACACAAATTATTGATTAAACTGTATATCTTTTGATGATGAGAGTGAACTCTATTAATAATTATATTAGAACATGAGGTACAGTCTATAGATAAGATCACCACATTTCATTTCTAGATATCAAAAATTATAAGATATGGAAAGAAATTAATAATTTAAGAAATAGATGCATCCTAATTCTTCATATTCTTCTCAGCAGAGAAAGGAAAAGCTGTATCCTCCACGATTAGCAACATAGTTTTCTGTATCACAAAAACAAAAACAAGGGCTTTCAGTATTTGAAAACTTAGGAAAGTTTTTAAAAGTTATTTCACAGTTAGCTGTTTTTCATGGGTTGAGAAATCTTTTAAATCTAGAAGCAAGCTTTCATATTGGAATTAAACAAGTGTTTCTTCTTAGAAACAAGACAAATGCCTCTTTCCCCTCTAGTGACAAGAAAGAAAGGAGGACTGGGGAAGGGAGACTTGACTGGGTTTTTCTGCACCCTAGAGCTTCAGCATTAAAAAAAATCATAAAACCACTTAGTGTAATAGTATTTTTGTGGGGGGAAAAGGCATGTGAAAGGGTCAGAAGTATAGCAATGATTTTATAATCACTGATCACAACTGAAAAATCTTGTGTGTTTTTGGCTTATCTTCCTCTCAAATCATTGCAGTGGATATTTAAAATATTCCACATTATACTGAAAACTCTTCTCCCATTATTCCCCATTCTTATTTCTCAGGAAAAATGACTTAGAAGAAAGAAAAACCCCTCAGTCTTTTGCCTATTTGAGAAAATTATTTTAAGATAGCTTTATATGAAGACTAGTAAAATATAATTAATATCAGCATTGTTATTAGAATCTGGACACTTCTATGAGTCTCTTTGTACTCATCTAATGACTATGAAATTTCTCCTTTTGTCATGATTTTTCTCATTGATGTTATAGCAGAAAAATTAAAAATCTGAATTTTAATGGTTTAATAAAATAAAAAAATTTTAAAGATTGTAGTGCTTTATTTTGCTTCTGTATGATCCCTCTGCCGATTCCATTCTTTGTCTGCCTTCTTATTATTTCAGTCATTTTTAGCATGGATAAATAACTGGTAAGTGATACCGAAATGAGTTCTAGGATGATAAAATTGAAAACCATTTTAAATTTCTTCTTTTTTGGAAGACTTCTAATAAATGATAAAAAAAAAGCCACAACATATCAATTCTTATAACTCATTAGGATTGCTCCAATAAAAACATACAAAATTAAAATGAGTCCAAAAGACTCTGATGACAAGAATTAAAGGTAAAAGTTTGATGTCACCCTACTTGGAAAAGAAATATGCTAATGATATGTTAGATATGACCAAATATTAAAGATGGAGGAATATGTATGGCAGAGGAATGAGCTATAAACCCTAGCTCTGCACTGATGACTATTAGAGAAAATATAACTGTAGTTTCTTCCAGTATTTCTCGACTTATTGAATGCTATGTCTTATTTGTATTTGTAACTGTTTTCTTCATTTATCTACCAGGTCTGTAGGTTATTTGGTGGTTGTTGCACTTATCATTTTATTCACAAGATTCAGCATATGAATGTAGTAGCTCCATAGAAATGAGAAGAATAAACATCAACTCTATTCTTGAGTCTCATTCAGTAACTGAATAGACATACAGTTGTCTCCCTTGGAAATAAGAATAAATGTTATAGTCAACTGTTTGTGAGAGGGAAAGAAAAGACAAGGTTAATATTTGAGACATTACTTCCAGTATTGGCTGACTAGAAGTCCAGAGCACTCATCCCCCTTACAAAGACAGCCAAGACAATTTTAAAATCTACATTTTTTAAAAAAGTAACTGATATAAAGTGCTGGAGTGCGTAAGAGGAGTAACAGACAACCTGGTGAGCCCAGAAACTCAGGATGGCCACATAGAGAATGCAAAGAATCACTGGGCCTCCACCACCTCACCCCAAACCAGGATTAGCTAGGAACCAGAAGGTCCTTCTTCCCATAGTGAGGAGATAAGCAAAGGGTCCCAGCAGCCCCCATTGACACCCTGGACAAATACAGGTCTCTCCACTGGGGTCCCCTGCAGTCCTCACAGACACTAAGCCCAGCTGAGGTTGCTGCCTGGAGTCCACACAGCTGTGCTCCTCAGGGAAGGAGCCAACACTATGTCCTGCCACCCCCGTGGCCAGAGCTGCTACTGCACTATGCCATTTTGGAAGTGGAAATACCACTGGAGTGTGTCTTGCTCTGAGATTGATTAACCGTGGCTCCTCTTCATCCCTGAGTCTAAGCCCTGCTGAAGCACCCCAGCCCAGAGGCTCAACATCCCCAGGCTAAGCTGTTACACAATTCCCATGGGGCCAAACGTGGGTGGAGCTGTTTCTCCTACCCCTTCCCATTGCCTGCTTGGGCTAAAGCTGAAGCAGTTCTCTGCCTCCTGGGAAAACAGTACCTTGTCTGTTCATAGCAGCCATGCCTCATGGCACCTAACTGGAAGCCCTGTCTTACATCTCGGGAAACACATCTTGGCCGCCCAGAGTGGTAACACACCCCAACACCTAAGCTGAAGCAGTGTCTTGCATCCCAAGGAAAAGGCACCTAGATTTCCCAGAATAGCCGTGCCCCCCAGATCTGAGCTGAAGCAGCACATTGCCTGGGGAATTCATACCCTAGTCTAGCTGAGCAGCTGCATATCCCAGGGCTGAGTTGATGTGGTACCCTCTGTTGAGCTACCCACAGTAGCTGAGTTGACACTCCGCTCCACAGCCAAACAACTCTATTATCCTGTTTTCCTGGAACTGTACTAGCACCCTAGATTCTAAGCTATTGAGACACACTTTCCTTGGAAGTAGAGTAATGGCTGTGCAGTTTTCTGCCCCCAAAGGCTCAAAGAACAGCTGTGTTCTGATGTCTGGGGTACTGCCTGCTGTAGCATCTGGTGTTACAGACTCTAGGACACTGCTGAATCTAACCAATGCAGGGTCTAGAGTCATGACTACATGGACTGTCATTTCATGGGACCCAATTTGCCACTGAGCCCTATGAGCTTTGTTTCCTGAATTACAGTCATGTCTTATACCCTGTGCCCAAACCTGCAGAGCACCTCCCCTTCCCTGGATTTGGGCCAATGCTGTGCCCTGCCACCCAGGAGTAGAATCACAGCTACAACTCAGGGCCCTGGGTTGAAGCTTCTTGGAGCTGCTTTATTGCCTCAGAGTCACAGATCCTGACTCTGTGAGCAACCTACATCCGATTGTGAAACAGAGAGTGCATCTGCATCCCAAGGCCCAGGGGCCACAATAGGTTTGTGAAACTCTGAATCTGAAACTCTGGCCCCACATTGCTCTGAGCACCTGTCCCTGGAACCAAGTGTTGCTGCAGCAGTTTGTAAGTGTTATCAGACCTGACACCAACTTGGACCTCTCCATGAAGTCTCCCCATTGTGAGGAAAATGAGACTAGCAGGACTCCAAAAGCCTGCGACACTGAGGACATTAACAATCTACACAGGACATAGACAGGTAATTTTCCAGAAGCTGGAATGTGTGGAAAGTCACGTGACAGCATGATAGCTGGGTGGAGAGCCAGTTTCTGTCATGGCTTAAGGTTATGCAATTGGTCAGCTAGATATGGATATATTTTAACAAAACATGGACATTCAAATATAAAATTAGGCAGGAGGCTTTGTAAGGGGCCTGTACATGTGAAGGCCCTAAACTTAATGACTTCATGGTAATTTGGTCTGTGGTGATGGTTACATGAGACAAAGAACAGAGGAGGAATTTATTAGATTCCAGATATTTAAATCTGTTTGCCAGAATCTGCAGAAAGAAAGAAAATCTATACCTGGGTTTCCTAGAAAGCAGACCCTGAGGCAAAAGTAATCTGCCATTGCTTTACTAGGGAATAAAGTACCAGGGAAGCAAAAGGATAGAAAAGGGAAGTGAACCAGAGGAGGAAGAAATATCAATAAAGTATTCATTGCTGAACTGACTACTGCTTAATATGAAGCATGATTGGTTGCTCACACTCAAGGGTCCAACCTAGTGCATCTCAGGGAGTCCTTCTGAGAACTATACAAATAAACTCCAGTGCAGTCCCAGATATCTATTGCAAACAAAACCCAGTGCAGTTCCAGATATCGCCTAAGACCAAATCTCCTAAGCAACAAAAGCAAAAGTGTTCCACTGGTCCTACTGGTTAAAAGTTTACCCCATATATTGGACTTCTAGGTAGTGCACAAATGGTACCTTTGATAACCAAAGCTTTAGCATCAGTAGCAAGTCCTGGGCATGATGTAAGACATGTACCTTCTCAAGAATGGTTGTACCCATAGAGGTTGATGAGAATTCAAACAGAAATGATTAACATGATATGCACTTGACTTGGAACAAAAGGGCAAAAGGCCTGGAGACGGTTGAGATCTAGAGGATCTGAAATAGTGTATAAGAGAAGTCATACACAGGGGATAAACTTACAGAAGAGATTAAGTATAATCAATAAAACATGGTACCTTAGAAAATCTAAGTTAATAATCTAGGGCAGAAATGAAAGAATAGATTCTAGACTACTATTTACATGTCAAATCAAAGAGGTAGGGTGTAAGTACAAAATCATAAAATTACAATTCATATAATTGAAAAATGGCATTCATCTAGCTTAGGAGATATCTGGATAACATGTCCCGATGGGTAGCAGAGTGCCTGAAATATAATAGATACCCAGTAAATAGCTCTGAAAAACTAAAGGCAAACACAACAGAATAATATATAATTTACTTTTATATTTATTTTGAATTGTGACATGCATAGAAGTAATAAAACCTTCTATTTCTCTTTTCTACAACACAACAGGTTTATCCTGTAGGCTCAATATACTGTTGATTGATATAACATACTCATTCAAGAGCAGTGATGAAGAAATATGTCTACTCATTCACTAAACATCTGCTTCCTATTGGTAAAATTTTAAATTTTAATCTTCCAAACTCTGCTTTAGAAAAATATCTTTGTTATGATAGAACATCTTCCAAAACCATAAAAATACTTTCAGTTGAGAAAATGAGAATTGTTTACAGCATTTTTCACTTGCAAATAAAAGAAACCATCAGCTAATATTATGACAATTGGTATTGTATTGTCACTGAAAATAAAATTCATGATTCAAGATATTTTCTTTAAATCTTGTATATTATCTGGTTCCTGGCTAGCATGCCTCCTTTTCTCATATTTAGAAAGCAGTTGTACTAAAACATAAGTATATTAAAACATCAAAATAATAATGAAAATGGTGGTTAGTTCTTTGGTCTGCATGAGAAATTAAGAACATCACAAAAACAACAGAAGGGTGGTCTTATCTGTTGACTGGCATAAAGCTGTAACTGTTTTCAGGGACAGATGGTCCTCATTAAGCTTTATCTATTAGAAAATAAGCTTCATAATGATAGCTTCTATCACATGGCACCATTAGATAAGATGTTTGAGACATTACTGCAATTTAAATAGGCTCCTAAATAGGTCAACTTTCCTTAACAACAAATATAGGAGTTTATATTTGTGTTATGTCCTTCAGAACGACCGTATTTTCTGTATTTGCTACTTAGACACATTCTTCAATGAGGCCAAAGCTGATCACTTATGCCCAACATAGGTCAACTATTTCACACAATGAAAATACTTATTTTTAACAGAAGTTATTATTTAAATCACTTTTAGGTTAACATAAAAATTGAATGAAGAGAGATTTTCCCCTACATATGCATGACTCCTCACTTAGCAATATCTCACACCAGAGTGGTACATTTTTCAAAATGGCTGAACCTACAAAGACATATTGTTCTTATCCAGAATCCAGTTTCTTACCCAGAATCTATAGTTTACATTTCTCTATAGTTTATTGATGTTGTACATTCTATGTTAATGGGCAAATTTGTAATCACACAGATCCACCATTATGGTATCATACAGAGTAGTTTGAGTACTTTCACTGCCCTAAAAATCCTCAGTGCTCCGCCTATTCATTCCTCCCTCTCCTCAACCTCTGAAAACGATTGATCTTTTTACTGTCTCCATAGTTTTAACATTCCCAAATTGTTATATATTTGGAAACCTATAGAATGTAATATTTTCAAATTGGCTTCTTTAACTTAATAATATGCATTTAACTTTCCTCTTTTTTTATGGTTTAATAGCCAGAATTTTAGTGCTAAATAATATTCTACTATCTAGATGTACCACAGTTTATTTATTTATTCCCCTGCTTCAGAGCACCTTGGTTGCTTCCAAGTTTTAGCAATTATGAATAAAGTTGTTATAACCAATTATGTGCAGGATTTTGTGTAAACACGCTTTCAATTCCTTTGAGTAAATATCAACTAGAGTGATTTCTGGATCATATAGTAAGAAAATGTTTATCTTTGTAAAAGTCTGCTAAATTGTCTTCCAAAATAGCTCCACCACGTTGCATTCCCACCATCAATGAATGAAAGTTCCTTTTGTTCTATATCCTTGCCAGCATTTGTGTTGCTTGTGTACTGAATTTTGGACATTCGGTATAGTGTAAGTATCACTTTTTTTTAAATACTCATTTTTCTGCTGAGGGAATTTGTTACTACAAGACTTGCCTTACAAGAGTTCCTGAAAGGAGCATTACATATGGGAAGGATGGACCATTACCAGTCAAACACACTCAAGTACACAGACCAATGACACTATAAAGTAGCCACACCAAAAAAATCTGCATAATAACCAGCTCATATCATGATGGCAGAACAAATTCACACTTATCAATATTAACTTTGAATGTAAATGGGCTAAATGCCTCCAATTAAAAGGCATGGAGTGGCAAGCTGAATAAAGAAGCAACATCCAATTGCATGGTGTCTTCAAGACACCCATGTCACATGCAGTGACAACCGTAGGCTCAAAATAAATGGATAGACAAAAATCTACAAGCAAATGAAGAACATAAAAAGGCAGGGTTGCAATCCTAATTTTAGACAAAACATAATGATAGAGGGTTCAATTCAACAAGAAGACCTAACTATCGTGAATATATATGAACCCAACACAGGAGCACCCATAATCATAAATCAAGATCTTAGAGACCTGAAAAGAGACCTAGATTTCCACACAATAATAGGAGGAGACTTCAGCACTCCCACTAATAGTATTAGACAGATGATCAAGATAGAATATTTACAAAGATGTTCAAGACCTGAACTCAGCACTGGAGCATATGAACGTAATAGACTTCTATAGAACTTGCCATTCAAAAACAAGAGAATATACATTATTCTCGTTGTTACATGGTATATACTGTAAAATCAACCACATTATTTCAACCACATCATCAAATATAAAACAATGTTCATCAAATAAAAGAAAAAACTGAAATCATACCAACCACACTTGATTACAGTGGAATAAAAATAAAATTTAATACAAGGAAATTGCTCAAAATCATACAAATCACATGAAGATTAAACAACCTGCTCTTGAATAACTATTGGGTAAATAATGAAATTAGGGCAGAAATCAAGAAGTTCCTTAAGTCGAAAAAAGAAAGAAGATTCAAATAAATACAATTAGAAGTGATAAAGGGAATATTACCACTGACCCCACAGAAATACAAATAACCCCCAGAGACAACAATGAACACCTCTATACACAGAAAAGCCAGAAGAAATGAATAAATTCCTGGACCCATGCATTCTACCAAGACTGAACCAGGAAAAAATGTAATCCCTGAACAGATCAATAATGAACTCCAAAAATGAATCCATAATAAATAGCCTACCAACCAAAAAATGAGCAGGGCAAGACAGATTCTTAGCTGAATTTTACCAGATGTACAAAAAAAAAGACCTGGTACCATTTCTACTTGAACTATTTCAAAAAGTTGAGGAGGAGGGACTCCTCCCAATCTATTCTACGAGGCCAGTAACATCCTGATACCAAACTTGCCAGAGGCAACAACAACTACTTCCGGCCAATATCCTTGATGAACATAGATGCAAAAAATTCTGAACAAAATACTAGAAAACTAAATCTAGTAGCACATCAAAGTGCTAATCTGCGGCAATCAAGTAGGCTTCATCCCTACTTCAAACTTATACTACAAACCATACCAACTTCAAACTATACTACAGGGCTACAGTAACCAAAACAGTATGATATTTCTACTAAAACAAACATGAACACTAGTGGAGCAGAATAAAGAGCCCAGGAATAATGCTGCACACCTAGAACCATTTGATCTTTGACAAAGCTGACAAAAAAACAAGCAATGGGAAAACGACTTCCTATTCAATAAGTGGTACTGGGATAACCTGCTAGCCATTTATTGAAGATTAAAACTAGACCCCTTCCTTACACCATAATCAAAAATCAACTCAAGATGTATTAAAGACTTAAATGAAAAGCCTAAAACTATAAAAATTCTGGAAGATAACCTATGAAATGTCATTCTGGACATAGGAATGTGCAGAGATTTCATGACAAAGATGCCAAAAGCAATTGCAACAAAAGCAAATATTGACAAATGGGATTTTGTTCACAGTAAAAGAAACTATCAAGAGAGTAAATAGACATCTACAGAATGAGAGAAAATATTTACAAACTACAGTTCTGACAAAGGTCTAATTAATATCCAGAATCTATAAAGAACTTAAACAAATTTACGAGCAAAAAAAAAAAAAACATTAAAAAGTGTGCAAAGGACATGAACAGACACTTCTCAAAAGAAGACCTATATGCAGCCAACAAGCCTATGAAAAAAATGCTCAATGACACTAATCATTAGAGAAATGCAAATCAAAACCACGATGAGGTATCATCTCACACCAGTCCAAATGGCTATTACTAAAAAAAGTAAAAAAAAAAAAATAGCAGATGCTGGCAATGATGCAGAGAAAAGGAAACACTTATACACTGCTGGTGGGAGTGTAAATTAGTTCAGCTAGTGTGGAAAGCAGTGTGGCAATTCCTCAAAGAACTTAAAACAGAATTACCATTCAACTCAATAATCCCATTATTAGGTATATACTAAAAGGAATATAAGTATCTTTCTAACATAAAGACACACACATATGTTCATTTCAGCACTATTCACAATAGCAAGGACATGGAATTAACCTAAATGCCCATAAATGGTACACTGGATAAATAAAACGTGGTAAATACACACTAGGGAATACTATGAAGCCACAAAAAAAACCAAGATCATGTCCTTTGCAGCAATGTAGATGGAGCTGGACACCATTATCCTTAGCAAACTAATGCAGGAACAGAAAACCAAATACTGCATCTTCTCATGTATAAGTGGGAGCAAAATAACGAGAACACATGGACACAAGGAGAGGAACAACAGACACAAGGGCCTACTTGAGGGTGAAGGGTGGGAGAAAGGAGAGGAACAGAACAAATACCTATCAGGTACTATTCCTAGTACCTGATATAATCTGTACATCAAACTTCCATGACCTGAATTTACCTATATAACAAACCTGTACATGTACCCCTGAACCTAAAATAAAAATTAAAATAAAAAATAAAATCAAGGTATGCGTTTTTCATTTGCTGCAAATTTTACTTGTATATAATTTCCATTTTACAAGTTGTATATGTTTGTTGTAGAAAAAATAAAATATAAACAAAAAGAAAATTAAAGTCAACTGGCTCCATACCTGTATTGTCACTGTAATAGTATATTACATGTTTTTTAATCAAAAAACTACTATTAAGAAGGGGAAACAGCAAGGCATACAGTTGTAACACATAATTGTATTATACATTTCCATAATAAGACTACAATTCTGAGCATAGAAATAACTCATACTAATTAATAAGAAATATTTAAACAATCCAATAGACAGTTGGGCAAGAAACTTGAGTTGGTATTTCACAAAGAAACTATCGAAATTGCCAATAAATATGAAAATGATTTCAGAATAATTGGTCACCAGGGAAATTAAATTAAAACCACAATGCAATACTCAACGCATTCTTCCAAATGGCTTAAATTAAAACTGATACTGCAAAGTATTGACAAAAATATGCAACTACTAGAACGCTCATACACTACTGATGGATCTATATATTAGCATGACTCTTTTAGGAACTTCTTTGTTTTCATATAGTAAACTTGATTATATTCATAATCTGTGACTCAGCATTCTACCCCTGGGGTAGGTACCCAGTAGAAATGCATACATGTGTGTACTTCAAATATAAGAATGGTTGTAGCATAATCATTCTTTGGAGCCAAAAGGTAGAAACAATCCAAAATTCTCAGTGGTATGCATTCTTTGACAGCTTTTTAGGGCAACCTTTCTCAAATTTCAGTGTGCATCAGAATAGCCTAATAGTTATTAAAACACATATTACTGAACTCTAACTCCCAGACTGCATCGAAGCTCAAATTCTCCTTCTACCAAGCCTTTCTTTTCTCCTCCCTTTTATTCCCTTCAAGAGGGAATAAAGTAACATGGTTTATATGCTGTTGGTTTTTGGTTTCAGTCTGTTTTGGGGGAAGTTCAACTTGAAAAGCAAGTTTGTTACTTTTTTTGTAGTTATTTTATTCTAAACACATTTATTTTTACTTTTAAATTTGAGGTTGTTTGCTGTGTTTCTCTTTTGATGTAACTTTCTAATTTCACTATTATTACAAAATAATGTGTCCTACAGACTTTCACTTTCTACCAGATTTTCTATCAGACCTTCTTTTTTTTTTAATTTTCTTTTTTTTTATTATTATACTTTAAGTTCTAGGGTACATGTGCATAGCGTGCAGGTTTGTTACATATGTATACTTGTGCCATGTTGGTGTGCTGCACCCATCAACTTGCCAGCACCCATCAATTCGTCATTTATATCAGGTATAACTCCCAATGCAATCCCTCCCCCCTCCCCCCCACGATAGGCCCCAATGTGTGATGTTCCCCTTCCCGAGTCTAAGTGATGTCATTGTTCAGTTCCCACCTATGAGTGAGAATATGCGGGGTTTGGTTTTCTGTTCTTGTGATAGTTTGCTAAGAATGATGGTTTCCAGCTGCATCCATGTCCCTACAAAGGACGCAAACTCATCCTTTTTTATGGCTGCATAGTATTCCATGGTGTATATGTGCCACATTTTCTTAATCCAGTCTGTCACAGATGGACATTTGGGTTGATTCCAAGTCTTTGCTATTGTGAATAGTGCCGCAATAAACATACGTGTGCATGTGTCTTTATAGCAGCATGATTTATAATCCTTTGGGTGTATACCCAGTAGTGGGATGGCTGGGTCATATGGTACATCTAGATCTAGATCCCTGAGGAATCGCCATACTGTTTTCCACAATGGTTGAACTAGTTTACAATCCCACCAACAGTGTAAAAGTGTTCCTATTTCTCCACATCCTCTCCAGCACCTGTTGTTTCCTGATTTTTTAATGATTGCCATTCTAACTGGTGTGAGATGGTATACCATAAAAACCCTAGAAGAAAATCTAGGTAGTACCATTCAGGACATAGGCATGGGCAAGGACTTCATGTCTAAAACACCAAAAGCAACGGAAGCAAAAGCTAAAATTGACAAATGGGATATGATTAAACTAAAGAGCTTCTGCACAGCAAAAGAAACTACCATCAGAGTGAACAGGCAACCTACAGAATGGGAGAAAATTTTTGCAATCTACTCATCTGACAAAGGGCTAATATCCAGAATCTACAAAGAACTCAAACAAATTTACAAGAAAAAAATAAACAACCCCATCAAAAAGTGGGCAAAGGATATGAACAGACATTTCTCAAAAGAAGACATTCATACACCAACAGACACATGAAAAAATGCTCATCATCACTGGCCATCAGAGAAATGCAAATCTATCAGATTTTTGACCTACTATATGGAAATGGAAAGATGGATAGGATAATTAGGAAGTGTTTATACTCTCTATATAATGTGTAGCATCTAAAATAGATCCACTAAATTAACCTTATGTAACATATTATAGTTATTTTTACTTTGTCTACTTGTTAAATAAAACTCTGCAAAAAAGTGTCTAATGTCTTTAACCATTATGAATGCTTGTTTCTTCTCATATAGCAGTATATTTTGCATATTTAATATAATATTGTTTGTTGCATAAAGTTTTATTTATTATGTATAATTCTACTGTAGATTTTGTCTTTGACTTATAAGAAATAGGTTTTTTTTTTCCTTTTATTTTGGGGTATGTTAGTAATGAGTAGTATAGTTTCATGCAGGTGTTTTAGTTTTGTTATTTATAGCTTCCTCCTTTCCCTTTGAGGGATTTTGCTACCTCAAGTTTCTAGCTTGGCATCTGTAACCATCATTATCTGACACTTCAGTTTAGTAAAACCATAAGTGACTGCTTGCCTTCTAGCACTCAGCATCCTAAAGGTGGTAAAATACTCTGAGTATTAGAGCCACACATATGTGGATCTCACCCAGTGAAGTCCCCTTTTTAAAAAGTCAGGCCTTCAGTTTATGCCTGCTTTGGGTTGTTCTTCACTGCCTTTGGACAGGTTATTGTTTGGAGGTTTTCTTTTTATTGGGAGTAGGGGAACTAGGTCCAAAGTTTATCTGAGTTGTCTTAGCTCCTTACAAGTGCTACCACAGAAACTCCCTTGTATTAGTATATTTTTAAATAACTGAAGATCTTTATTTTGGTCTAAATGTACTTACATTTTCAAAGATATATATGTAGACTTCCCTACATAAGTGCCAAAATAGCGACACTTAAACCATAATCTCTCCACAGTTCTTACTAAAATGTGCCATTTAATTTTTCAAGCAGCCCACAGGTTCCCTTTCCATAGGATTCAGATGTCAGAACAGAGGTTTTTGGAAGAACAATCAGGTAATATGGCAAAAGCAAATAGCCCTCCTACCCAAACATCAAGGATGTGTTAGTTGGATAAATCTATCTTTATCACTCTTTGTGGGATTAAAGTCAATTACTCATTAATACAAACTTAAAGAATGTAAGTATGCCATACGACAATCCCATTAACTTATTTTTGTAGTTCATGACTATATTTTTTGACTATCCAAATACAGGAGTAACTGAATTTTTTTAAAATCTATGGGCATGAGTGTCTCTTTTTAAAATTTTAATCATAATTTTTTTTTTTTTTTTTTTTTTGAGACGGAGTCTCGCTCTGTCGCCCAGGCTGGAGTGCAGTGGCGTGATCTCGGCTCACTGCAAGCTCTGCCTCCCGGGTTTACGCCATTCTCCTGCCTCAGCCTCCCGAGTAGCTGGGACTACAGGCGCCCGCCACCTCGCCCGGCTCGTTTTTTGTATTTTTTAGTAGAGACGGGGTCTCACCGTGTAGACCAGGATGGTCTCGATCTCCTGACCTCGTGATCCACCCGTCTCGGCCTCCCAAAGTGCTGGGATTACAGTAATCATAAAATTTTAATCGTGAAGTTTTAAAATATGGAAAATAAAAATGATGATAGACGGACTCATCAACTTGATTTTATGTTATGGACATAATTTTAAATAATAAGATGTTAAAGGTACAGTTGAAGATTTTCATTCCTTTTCCCCAGACTGTCCTCCTCTTCTTAGTGCTGAAATTGATTTGTTCTACCTAAATGAAATATTTATATTTTTGCTATATGCATATAACCAGCACAATAAAGTTACTTTAATCTTTTGTTATCTCAATCTTTTCTTTTCTCTTATTTTGTCACTAGTTTAACAATTATTTTCATAGCACTCAATCACAAACTTAGATATCTAGCTACAAATATTTCAATTTATTTATTTATTTATTTATTTATTTTTTCTGAGACGGAGTCTCGCTCTGCCACCCAGGCGGGAGTGCAGTGGCACAATCTCGGCTCACTGCAAACTCCGCCTCCCGGGTTCACGCCATTCTCCTGCCTCAGCCTCCAGAGTATCTAGGACTACAGGCGCATGCCGCCATGCCCGGCTAATTTTTTGTATTTTTAGTAGAGACGGGGCTTCACCATGTTAGCCAGGATGGTCTCAAACTCCTGACCTCGTGATCCGCCCCCCTCGGACTCCCAAAGTGCTGGGATTACAGACGTGTGCCACCGCGCCCGACCTCAAATTATTTATTTTTACAACCTTATCAAAGTGAGAAAGCTTCCATCTATTCCTGGTTTTATGAGAAGTGTTTTGTCAGGAATATATGCTGAATTTTATTAATCTTGTATGCATATATTGAGATATTCACGTTTTAATTATTTAATCCGTTAATGGGATAAATCTAATTTATAGACATTACCATTAAAACATTATTAAACATATGATAATTTATACATATTTGTTCATTTATATCTTAATAGTTAATTTATAATTCAAGTTTCTATAATTGTAATTTCTTTACAAATTATTCAATTCCAGTTTCAAAGCATCAGTGGCCTCATAAAATGTTTCTGGAGAAGTCTGCATATTTCGATATTACAGGGAATCATTTAGAGATTTAAATTTTCTATCCTAGAAAATTTGAAATTGTTAAGCATTAGTTTTAAAATGATCTGAACCTGTTGCATTTTTGTAGGCAGATTTGTTATTAGTGATTCAATGTCTTTATTATGATACGTCTTTCTTTTTAAATATTTTGCTATTTTAAGTTTCTAGAAAATCTTGCATTTTGTCTAGGTTTCCAATAGATTGAACTAAAAATTTATATCATATTTTAAATTTTTCAAATGTGCACCCTATTACCCATTTATTTCTCATATTATGTATTGATGCTTTGTTCTTTTCCTTTCTTTAATAATCAATCATGCCAGATGGGCTCTATTTCATAAGCTTTTTCAAAGAAATAAGTGTGGTTTATTGTTACAAACCTACTCTTTTATTACTGTTTCTTGAACTTATTTGCCTAGTTGCATCTCCTCTTTCCATTTTCCTTGAGTTTCTAGATAATTAGTAAAACAAACAAACAAACAGCAAGCAAACAAACTGTACCAAATCTCAGTGGCCTAACACCATACAAGTTTGTTTCCTGCATACCTCACAGCATGATGTGTGTTGGTAGTGCTCTACACTGAGTAGCCATTCAGGCATCCTGGCTCTTTTCTTTTAATGGCACTGTCATCTTCCAGGTTTTCAGGGCACTCTGAGACCTGTTAACATTGAGGCGGGGGAAGGAGAACACCAGAAAACTCACTGCCTGTTCCCACCTACCTTGTCCTAGACATGAATGATAAGTCTGTTTGTGTAGTTACCAATATCCCTTTTCTGTCATCTCACACATAGATCATATTTATCTTTCTCTAAGGGAAAAAAAAAATCTAAAATTTCATCCAGCCACTAAATCCAGCTTAATATTTAGTCTCTGGGTGAAAAGCAGTCTTTTCCATCAGATTTATAGTGATTTCTCATTTTCTCATGATCTATGATCTAAACAGTAAGTTACATATCACCTGTTTAATGGTGTACTAGGGACAAGATAAAAATAACAGACACTTCCACTTGGTAGAGGAAAGCCTGGAGACACACACACTCACAGCAATGCTGGAATCCTGCTGGGAGGATGAAATAAAAACCAACTGCCATAAAAACGTGAGAGAATATTGATTCTGCTTTCTAGGAAAAGCATCCTTGTATAGGCTTTGGTCATTTGTGTGGCCTTTACTTCCAAAATCTTGGAGGGTTTTCTTTATCCATATTCTCAATGTAATATCATGTAACATCTGAAGTGGGTGTTGTGGAACATGATGTTCTTCTGGCTACATGGTCTTTGCAGTTCCTCATGCAAGTTTGGGAGCTCATTATTTGAGTTTAGGCTTGAACCATAAAGGCTTTTTATTCCAGATCAATGGCTTCTTTACCAGTACAATTTTCTCTAACATAATAGCTTCTGAATTATTCATTTCTAAACATTTTTGTGCTGGTATTGTGAAAAACATTTTTGAATCTTTTTCTAACTTAAGTGGTAAGGACTATGTACAAAGGTCTGCTGAGTACAGATGGTGACAATAAGGGTCACATAAGCCATTTTTCCCACTTCATAGGCAGTATGCCTCAGAATGAAGCCATCACAGATGAAGACAAAGATAAATCTTCTGATTCTGGAGATTAGAAAGACAAACAGCTCTGATGAAATTATTTTATCCACTGGACCAAGTTTTGTCTGAAGCGATATAAACCATGTGACTTTATAGTTTTATAGAATAATTTCTTGATTGTTTGTTCTTTCAAGTGAATTTCTGGTACTTACAAAATAAAACAAAACCAAAAACAAGAAAAGGAAAAAGCTCTTAACAATGGAATAAGAAAATTATAGTTTATATAGTCTCCATTTTAAATACAAACACAGTAAAAATATTAATTAAGCTGGTTTTGATAGAAAATAACAAAAACAAAATATATTGACTGATGCGACATTTATTCTTCCTTTTTCAACTTTCTTGTTTATACTGAAAATAATGATCAGCAGTTTATATAAAATAAAAGTTGGCCAAAGATAAGTGAGATATAGAGGAACATTGTACTGGAAGAGAGCAGTAAAATGGTCATAAAATTAAGAAATACTGTGGAACATTGTATGATTTATCATTAGACAAAATAAACTAAATCAAGCAATGAACATATTTTGCTATGAGGAATTTGTTTACATTTACTTACTTAATGGTTTCTTGATATATTATGAAAAAAATTATAGAATAAGATTTAGAGTATAGAGAATATAGTTTTATAATAATTTTGCAATGGAAATAGCAAACCAAAGAATTAGGGTTCTCTATTACAGGTGAGACTTTTTAAAAAAAGTGTGGCAAGTGTGGCATGTGTATAAAAAAATACATTTTAGCTTTTATAGGATTTACCCATGTTTTAAAACACCCATATAACATAAAATTTTAGAAATTTCAGTGGCTATGTTTTGCTCTTCTAAATGAACATTGACAGGATAATTACCAATTATCATTAGACAAATTATATCAATAAGCTTTTATAAGAAAAGGAAATAATTTATCCTAAGAAACACTTCTCTCCAAAATAAAATGGCACAAAATTTAGAGATATTTGAAGATGATGAGAACATATGCCAAATAATTAAATCATTAAGAAATAATCAGGTAATCACATTTTTTCTATTAAAAAATCTGACATATTTTATTGAAATAGAAAAATAGATTATCCTTTAAACAAAATGTAAAATTGACAATGGTTATTTGTAAGGCTTACTTTTAGTCTATGAACAGAAAAAACAAGGTTTAGGTTAAAAACAATGAAGATTAACAGAAAATAAGTTTAATATCAAATAAAATTCAAATACTTTTGGCAAGAGAAATTTTATTTTCCTGTATTCTGAAATGTACAAGTGTTTTGGTCTTTCTTATCTTTCTTATCTTTAATTTTCAAGTATCAAGGGCGGTTCTCATTATGTGTTTGTGACATCTAGTTAAAGATAATGTCAAACAACCAAAAGGAGTGTGAGAATCTTGAAACTTAGGCTAACATTTGGAAATGCTACCAACTGTTCTCATTTTATAATAAAGGGAAAAAATAGCTCAAAGGCAAACTGTGAATACAGTAATTTCAAAAATATTCACAATAAAATCCTTTGATGTGTTTGCACTTTTTCGTACTGGCTTGCAGTGTAGCCAAAATTTGGCAACTCCCTAAGGGAAATTTTGAACGACACTATTATTTTTGTCTTATTAAAACATATTACAATGCTTTACCATAGAGGTTATGTAGGATGTTTCAAATATAGCCATAGTTTTAGTATGTTTTGTGTTGTTATAACAGAATTCCACACACTAGTTAATTTACAAAGAAAACAAAAAATCATATATTTTTGGAGCAAGAGTATGTGAGAGTAAGAGAGCAGGATGGGGCTGAACTTACTTTTATAACAAATCCACTCTCGCAATAACTAACCCATTCCCATAATAAGGATGTTAAATCATCCTTAAAACATTACACCTTTTGGCACTTTTGCATTGGAATTAAGTTTCCAGCAAATGAGATTTGGGGGATGCATTCAAACAATAGCACCCACAAACTCAGTTTTGTGAAATATTAAATAGAAGAAGCACTAACCAAAACAGAGAGAATTTAAATTTCTGTTCATTTTAAATGTAGCCTGCTAAGAAATTTTAATATTATTTATTAAATATTTATACACAATTATGCGCATGCAATTATGTATTTGTATATACACACACGATATACACATCTATATATCTAGATGTGAAAGAGAGTGAGAGAGACATGCAGAGACAGAAACAGAGAGACACACAGAGAGAGAGAGAGACAGGAGAGACACCTAACACAAGACCACAAAATGCAAGTAAATTTTATAGTTAAGGAAAATGTCCTTGTTAATTAAAATTCAAAACTGTAATAATCCGGCTAACGTCAGATCACTAGAGGATATCAACATAGTATACCTACATTTCAACCAGTTTTTCTCCATATATTAAAATATTTTTAATAAAGTTGAATTCATGATAGGTGTTTAACACACTATGAATATTGCATTCCAGTCCTTTGATGTTCAAAGGGAAAAAAACAGCAAAATTACCTTACTAAGGATTAAAAATATTTGAATGTATAAGTCATGATGAGTATTTGACCCATCACCATAACATTATAAGTAGATCATTACGCATAAATAAAAGAACAGTTAAAAAGAAGCCAAGAAAGCAGATGCTAAGCTTCATTCAATACAAACTCCACTTTGCCATTGTTTTCCAAAGCAATCTGAATGTCAAATTTTGACACCAAAATTGGTACCAAGTAAATCGCATAGCACTAAACTGCAAAGTGGCATGCAAAATTTAGAACAGTAGGTTGTATATAATTAGGAGAGAGTTTGTGCTTCTAAATATAAAAGTCCTACTTTCAGCATGAGGAAACAAAACCGTTTGGAAGACAGCAGTCTGGCTGCATTCTTTAAAGACTCTTAAGAAAAAACATAAGGGCAAGAGATAAAACATGAATGCTCAGTTAGGAGAAACAGGCTTTTCACAGGCAAATGTGAGAGCTCATTAGTAGAATTAATCAGAGAATGCTGTTAGATTTTGTTCCTTTTTATTTATAAACATTTTGTCTACCTTTCTCCCAAAAGAATTTATAGGTTTAAAGTAGAGTCATGTAAAATATAAAAGACTTAAATTTCTAAATTATTTGAACATTCTACTTATTCATTCATTTATATATTTGTTCAACTAATAATTCTGAGCATTTATAGTTAACTAGTAGCTTAAGTTCTTAGAATACAGAAATAGAGAAGGAAAACTCCCTGTTCTCTTAAATACTAGTGTGGGAGGCAGATGATAAACAAATAAAAATATAAATGCATACTAAAATGTCAATGCTGTTATAAAAAGTAAAGCAGAAAAACGTGATTATTGTGAGGATAATTCACAAAGGGTAATACTCAAGCCTGTTCTGAGGTGCTGTCATTTGAGCAGAAGCCTGAATTAAATAAGTGCATGGCCATGCAAAGATGCGAGAGAAAATAATGCATGAAGAAAGAACAGTGAATTCAAAGACCCTGAAGAAGAAATGCACTGAGTTGTGCTGCTAGGAAGCAAATAGTGGAGAGATGAGGTTATACCCATTTAAAGGCTGTTAACAATTTTTTGCAAGAGATGAAGGAGAATTGGGTTAGCATCGCAGCAGTGGAAATGATAATAATTAGTCAGATTTAGAGTATAGTTTGAAACCTGAGGCAACAGTAAAGGCAGATCAGTTCCATGTGGGCTGAGAAGAAAAGAGGTAAGTCAAGGATGCTGTCAGTATAATGGCTTGACCTACAAGGTAAATAGTGGGGCCATTATTGATACTGGGAAGATAAGTGTGGGGCAGAACAAAATGTATTGGATATTCTCAGTTTGAGATGTCTACTAAATATTTAATTAGTGATATAAAGAAAGCAGTTGGATATGGGAGTCAGGATCTTGGAGGAGTAGAGTATGTTGAAGGGTGGTGGTGCAGGCTTGGGCTATATATTTGGAAGTCATTACCATACAGTGCCTATTTAAAACTAGGGGTATACTGAATATTGCATATCAAGAGAGTACAGATAGAAAGGAAGAAGACACAGAATAGGAGTGTCCATCTGGGAGCGTGAAGTGGAATCAGACAATGTTACTGCGATGGTGTATCCCATGAGATTGATCAGAGAGACTCTAGAAGCAGGTGATGCAGTGAGTGGCATAAAAGGAGCAATGAATGAGAGTAGAGTAGCAAGCATCCGTCTATTTTAACAGTATTCACTTTCTCTGTCACAGTTTTGCAACTGGTAAAGAATATTTCTTGACACTTAGCAGAACAGGTTATGTTGCCTAGCTCAAGGGCCAGATTCCATCACAGCATAATTTGAGAGTTGTTAACAGGAGTCACTAGCAGAATTATTCCTTCTGTGACCATTCTCCAGGGAATAAAATCTCCACACCTAGCACTTCTTTGGTGAATAATAACTGCAGGAAAGCATTTTTGTTATTTGGGAAGGGTCACATAATGCAGCACACAATTTAGTAAAGACTAGTAAAAGAAGCCCCATATTATCTGCTGTGACTTTGGGGGACATGGGAAGTATGTACTTGTGAATGGAAGACAGGAGGTGAATAAGTTAGTGCCAGAAAAGCAATGTAGTGTTGACTTTGAGAATCCTGGTAGAGAATATATGCCTGGGAAGGAAAAACAAAAACAGATTGGCAAGAAAATATTCTGAAGATTTGTAGTATTTAGGATTCTCCACCAGGCTCTCCTCTTCTCCTACCAGACATATTCCCCCTGCATTCACATTTATTTCTGCCACATCAAATGTCACCTGGGTGCTCATTATGTGTACCTGTATATTCCAAACCCAGATATTTTTCATGAACTTGAATAATTATGTGTTTACTAACTGTCTAGAGAGAGATCTCACCCTCAACATGTCAAAAGTAGAACTCAGTATTCCTCTGCCTCTTCCCTGCTCTTTTCCATTATCTTTGGAAGGGGCCCAAGTTCAATCTCCAGTTTTCAAAACTTAAAACCAGACGTCATCCTTCACTTTTGGTTTTCTATTTCTCTATACTCTCACAATCACAACTTTGGTTTGCTGTACTTCCTATGCATATTCTGTCCAAGTATCTCTGTCTTACTTTATATTACTCCCCCTTCTCTTACCTAACAGCACCATCCCATTTTGTCTCCCTGCTCTAGACATGACCCACCTTCTCTCAGCGTTAAATCTAGGTTCTTAAATTTAATTATACAACCCTACATGACCTGACCTTTATTGACTACTCTACACTTACATTTGCACTGCCACCTATACATATATACAAAAAGCCTTGGAAGACTATGTTTATTGTACTCAGAGATCATGCAAAGGCCAAGAAAAGTAAATTAATTTGCTAACAACACTAAAGTGTAAAATATATGCTTATAATATGCAAAATGAAAACTAAAAATGTCTGTTTTAGAAATTATTATATCATTATTTTACTATAAACAACTTATTTAGATACATAAATGGTGTATATTCTAAAAACTAAAGTATAGGAGCTATGATATTTTATCTAAATTTATTCCCATGTAATAAGATTAGAATCTTTATGATAAACTGAGATCATATATTTTTATTAAAATTTGCTGAAAATAAAATATACTATCAAAAGATAAAATTAATTGACTATAAGAAAAAGTAAGTTGCCTTAAACTGTATCCTGATAACTTTATTTTTGGAAATCTGTCTAATCCTTCTAAACCTAGCTGAAAAACTCTCTCTTTAACCATGTCTGCTTTGAAATCCAATAAGATATAATCACTTCATTTTCTTACTGTATTTTACTTCTAACTCAATTATAAGACCTACCTTATTCAGCCTTGTATTAAAATAATTTTGTTGACAATATATCACAACAGATGATATTGTCCTGGAAGGCAGCTACTAGGGATTAAAAATATTCGTTTTCACTGAAATACAACAATCTCCTATCTAATGAAGACTAAATTATTAGAGTAGTGTCATAAGTTAATCTCTATATTTTAATTAAATTTCTATTGTAGTGTCATAAGATAATCTCTGTATTTTTAGTTAAAAAGTATATATCAACAAATGAAAATTTATCTCAATATACACCGTGAGGCTTACCTCTGTGCTTATTCAGATCATAGCTTCACTTGAAGGAATTAATGACTATAACAAAAGTGCTCAGCATCACCTATTGTATCCTTATTCTTTACATAGATTAAAGTTTCTAAGTATTTGTGGTCATTTTAAGTGGATGTATATGTACACGCATATATAAAACATATATATCCAATATATATGTACTGTATCTATAGGTATGGTCTTTGATACACATACATATATGCACACATATATAAATCAGAATCTATCTCAAAGGGATTTAAAATTGTGACTAGTGCCCATTTAATAAATTAGTTAAGAAGTTAATGATAAATGTACTGAAAGTGAGACACAAAAGATATTTTGAATACCATATTTTGTTAGAACAGCTTTTAAGTTCTTGACTTTGGTAGAGCAACTTTTTCTGAGTTTACTCAGAATAGTCTGGTCTCATGGTGACAAAACATTTAGTTTATACCTTTCATCCCATATCTTATTTTGAGAACAAATTAAGGATGTCAGCCATCCTGGCTTACTTTGCACTTAGGCACTCAATTATTTCAATCAAGTTGAATTGGATACTGAAGAAGGTTGAAAATGCTTTTTCCAAGTATATCTTTATAATCTTTTTGCCTGTGTGGCATAATTTAGTCAGAATGTTGCCTAGAGAGAACATGAAAGCTAGATTATCTGTTCAAGTTCTATTCTTCTCTTTTCACAATATGAATTTCAGGAAAGAGTGAAAAAGTTCATAGTGTACAGGCTCTGGGTCCTCTGTGGAAATCTGTCCTGCTGAATCCAGGCATACCTAATTTGTTGCATCTATCATTGTACCCAAGAAAGGGTTTAATGTAGTGTAAAGAATCATTAAATGTAAATAATTATTAAAATATCATTAGATACCAAAAGTCAATAAGTTTAGAAAGAAATGGAAAATATTATTACCTACATGGATGCTTTGAAAGTTCCTTTCAATGATTTTGATGTACAAAATGATGACAAAGTTTGAGTCTTCCTAATGGTCACATGAGAATTTGGGCAATTTCTTTGAATGCTCTTAAATGCTCTCTACATATGGGGACTGAACATAAGTAGAATAATTTGCTTAAAGCAAGAGTTCTTTACCTCGATACTATGAGCATTTTGGGTCAAATACTTTGTTGTGGGAGCTGCACTGCTGGATATTTAACAGCACCCTTGGCCTCTACCCACTAGATGTCAGTAGCACTCACTTCCCCGCTGTGACAACCAAAACAGTCAGACATTATCAAATGACCCCTTGAAGATGAAACCATCTCCATTTGAAAATTACTAATTTAAATAAAATCGGGGGTGTTTTACATAATTGTCTCCAAGCAACTTAACTACTTAACTACTATCTATCAAGACAGATACTACTTATATTGACTTTCAAAATATGAATCTAAGAGAAATACCTAGATATTGAAGAGGAATATTTGGATTAAAATATCTAAAGAGACTGTATCATTTCAATAATACAGGTAATTTTAATATGTGAAAAGTATGAAAAAGTGAACAATTCTCTATGTGTTATATTCATCTATATCTGTTTCTATCTTTAAAATCTGCTTGGCACTGCCTCCATTATGGTTAAATCAGCTGGTCAATTTCTACATTTACAGACTCTGTATTATTATACTCTGAATATTATTTTTTGTAGCTTATTTATTTGAATATAACTAGCCCTCATAGGTTTATTGGAAAGACATATGCATATATATATGAATATATACCTATATAATACACATACACATATATATTTGTAATTATATGTGTGTTTTATATATATATATATACACACATATATCATATAATTCTGTTGCTCCTGACAGTGAATTTGAGCCCAAATACACAACTGTTAGAAAATCATGGGGATGATTTAGCAATTAAAAATGTGTAAACTTGCAAACATAAATGCAAAACTCTAGGGCCAGTATAAAGAGCATCTTATTACAACTAAGAGATTTAAGAGCAGTGTGAACAAACATCATATATTCTAAAATGATCATGCTCAGATGTGCCAGTGGTAATCATGATAATGCTTTGCTCATTTACCTCAGCCATTTTATCTTTCTACGCTGACTGAGTGCAGCATTGGTCTAAGGAGCAGTAGCTGCAAAGATGCATAGGAATTCTCAGTTAAGTATAAATCAGATATATCACTATTAATAAAATAAATGTAGGTAAATGCCAACTGACCTATACACATAGAGACTTAAAAGAGCATAGAAAAAAAAAGTAGAATTTTGAATTGAATCTTGAAGAGTATAGAGTTTTCTAAGATTACAAGAGGCAAGCATAGAATCTTGAAACTGCATGGCTTAATGGGGACCCACAAGTAGCCCAGTGTGACTGAAGTACAAAGTACATGCTGAACAAACTTTAAGGCTAGAAAGACAGGCGCGACCAGATTGAAAAGAGCCTTTCATCCCATGCAAAGAAATAGAGTTAGTATCCTGTAGGCCTTGAGGAAACACTGAAAGATTCTGAACAGTGGGGTGATGTGGTTTGATTTGTGTTTAAAAAAAATAGATCGCAATAAAATGTGACAGCATGCAGAGACTGGTAGTTCTACATGGAAAAGAATGTGAAAAAAGAAAATTATAAACAATGGTAGGGACTCCCAAAGAACACTAATATTTTAAAAGACAGAAAAGAGTAAAATAAGGGAAAAAAGTTTTTCTTTTGAATAAGTATCTGTACTGAGCTCTGTTCTTCCTGATAACTCTTTAAGAACAATATTGTTTTAAGGTTAAATCAAATGTATTTGTATAATCCTAGTTACAAACTACAAACTACATGCAAAATGACATGATACACAGGCATTGCTACAAAATCATTGCTTTAAAAATATGGGCATAAGTAATATAGTATCTGTGGTTATAAGTAATTCCCTAAATATAAAACTTTTTTAAAAAATATTACTAGGTAATGGAAAAATTATATTTCAAAAAAAGTCTGACATATTGGTCACGGGTATTTGGATGCTGATTAATAATATGTACTTACAATTTCCTTGGGAGGCCAAGGCAAGGGGATCACGAGGTCAAGAGATCGAGACCATCCTGGCCAACATGGTGAAATCCCATCTCTACTAAATATACAAAAATTAACTTGGTGTGGTGGAGAGTGCCTGTAGTCCCAGCTACTTGGGAGGCTGAAGCAGGAGGCTGAGGCAGGAGAATCATTTGGACCCCGGAGGCAGAGGTTACAGTGAGCCGAGATCATGCCACTGCACTCCAGTCTGGCAACAGACTGAGACTCTGTCTTAAAAAAAAAAAAAAAAAAAAAATATATATATATATATATATGTGTGTGTATATATATATATGTGTATATATATGTATACATATATCTATACACACACACACAATTTATAGGAACATGGATATCTATTACAAATTATAAAAAAGAAAAAGTAAGAGAAGAAAATAAATTTTCTAGAAGATAAAATATAAACTATATGAATCATTTCTATAACTACAAATTTCTAAGTGCTCATCTTTAAACCTGTTAAAGTTTGTACATTGTTGGTGTTTAGGGTTGCCTCTATGCTAACAATTTAAAAATATATATGCAATATGCGGGTATGTGTTCACATGTGTGTGTCTAGAATCTTTCTTGATTTACCCACACGCATCTATGTGAGCTTATAAAACCTTCAGTTTCATATTTATAAACATTTTTAATTTTTGTAAATGTCTAATTGGAAATAAATTTTCATGTTATTTTACATTACAGAATATCTCTAGTGATTTTATAAAAGAATGAAGTCTCTCATGTTTCTAATTAAAGCAAATACTTGTAGAAGAATAAAAAGTGTTATAATTTTTGTTTTAATATGTTATTTGATATTTTTGCAATCAATATAGTAGCTTGTTCTAACTTACGCATGTAGTAGCAGCATAACTAGAGTGATTATACAAACATCTCTAACATGTATTATAGCAAATAAATGTATTGAAACAAACAAAAGACAAAAGAAAAATGAGTATATCAGATCTCTTATTTCTCTGATACCTTAATTAACCTTAAATTTCAAAATTTGACAGGCATTCCTTTAAAAAGAATATTGAGTTGGATATACAACCTATTTTTTTTTGCTATTAATGTTACACATTAGTAGATTTTTATTAATGTCCTTTATTTTCACTAATGTCTGTTCATAAAAATTTAAGCACACTGTTAGAAAGAAACCTCCACACACTAATGGTCGGTTTGAATAAAGAACAATAAGGAAATAATTTGTAACATCACTATTTATTCAAAAGAGAGTTTGTAGAGTTTCTACTGTTCCCAAGAAACATAGTTGTGAAGATGAATAAAACAGTATACAAACTCTCTAGGAACTTACAGACTAGCAGTGCTAACAAATACAAAAATACCTCTAAATGAGTACAAATTTGTTATACTGGTGATTTCAATAATGTGGTTTGGTATCACAGAGCAGAGAGTGATTAATTCACCTGGGTAGGAATCAGGTGTATTTGTCCTGGGCCTTGAAAGCTGACAGGCAAATAAATGCTGCTCAGTCAGGCAAATGGTGCTTGGTTCAGAGTACGTGAGTGATCTGGTGCCCTGAATATGGTTTGACTGGTGATGCAAAGAGCATGATATTGAAAAGAAAACTGGAGTCACATTTAGAAATGTCTTGCTCTGTAGTTTCATAGTTACTTATTCTGTAAGCATTGAGGAACCACTGAAGCCTTTTAAGTGGAACAATATCATCAGGCATAAATAACATATTAACTTTCCTCTGACAAAAGATGCTAGTAGGGAAAGACAAAGAGCAAAATAAAACACTTCAGCTTTAATTTGTTTGTTTATCCACCCCCTCGGTGAGACTCATGTTAACATTAAAAATATGTATCAAAGTATGGTTTTCTTTACTCTTTGCTTAAGACTGTTCCTGTGAAATTGTCCCCAGTCCAACAAATGTTCTCCCCAAATCAGGAAAACCAAGATTTCCATCTTACTACAATAAATAAAACTATTTGTATTTTAAATAAACTACCTAAATACTTTTGTCTGCTTTTTAAAAAGATTGTATTTAATTGTGTTTATTTCTTTTAAGGGTAACACCTTTTCTTCTTCTCTTGTTCTTAAACACTGTAGTTTCTTTATGATAAAACTCAAATTAGAGCAAAGAAAGTGTGATATATAAGAGATTTAGACTTCCTTTTTTACGGGGATCTTTAATGTTATCTAAACCAGAGTTACTCTATGATGGATGTAGGGTGCTTTACCTTCATGCTAACCCTCTAGCAATAAATGTTTGACTATTGTCAAACAAGACAATGTTTTTAGGAAAAAGGCTAAAAATCAATGGAAAATATTACTTTTACTTCCAGTGTTGAAAATAATGATCTCCATCTAAACTGCAAATATATGCATTTTCTGTATTTGCTATCAAAGTAAACATACATGAAACTTAGCTGTTCGCATTTGTTCTCATGTAATTGTTTGCGTATCCTTGCCTTTTTCGAAAAAAGATATGAAAGCCATTTGCATCTTTCCATGAAAACATGAAGAATTTATTTAAGATTTAATCACTGCTCTGTTAACTATGAAATAGAATTCCTGGTCCATACTGGAAAGATTGACACTGTAGTACTCTGAGCCGTGGCTAACCTGAGCTCATTCTGCCTTATTTTAGAAAGAACCTTTGTCCTACACCGTAAGCTCTGGAGAAACTGCGGCCATCACCTCAGAGAGCATAGAACAGAAAGTCTACATGTATTTTTTTAATAAAAAACAACTGATTTACACAGGTTAAAATCTTCATATTTTCTATTTCTACCCCATATATTGACTTAAAACTTTAACAAAACCCAAAAACATCCACAATGCTAAGCACCATCAGATTGGGATGAAGTTATAGATATATAGGAGATTTGAACTGTAAAACTGATGATATTTGGTACATTAACACATCCATTTTTAGAAATATTTACTCAAGTCTTGATGAAAGAGGTTATTTTTGCATAAATTTTACATGACTGCATAAATTATATTAAAGTATTTAACATGTGTAAGCAATGGCAGTTCTGCAGTGATTAATATGTAACCAATAAAATATTAGACATATGAGTTGGCATATTGATCAGTAAAATATTAGATATTGTATGAGTTATTCTGTATACGATGTCAGTGTTCATTTAGGTTATTCCTCACCCCCAAAAAAATCATGAGTGTGAAGGCATTCTGATTATTCAGTGAATACTGATACTTTTTCTTTTGTGAAAATTCACTAATTACACTTAAATACATTAATTACAATTAATATATTAAAGACAATAATTAATACATTAATGAAATTTAAATGCGTAGTTACATTATTGTCACAGTAAAATATTATATAAAAATGACTTCATGTGAATTCTGAGGCAAAATTTACCACTTTATTATTTTAAAACCTTTGCTAGAATGCTTCATTCTATCATGCAATCCTATATTTTGTACTGCAGTATCAGTCACTTTTAAATTATAAATCTTAATTTGTCAAATTCAATAAAAGCAATGTTAAAATGTAAATATTGGGTAACATCATTATACTGTAGAAAAACTACAGAGAAAATATAATCTTTCGTATGAATAAAATGCACATGTTGTTAATAGCTTTAAGCTAGTGCAGCAGATATCTTTTTCTTTTTCTGTTGTTTTTTCCTTAGGTTGTTTTCATCCTAGCAATTATATGTCCCACCCTTTCTCCTTTTCTTCTGGTTCCTTTCCTTAAGTGGGACAGGAAAGGAACAATTTTGCAAGCAAGTAATGTCTATGTTCCATTTATTAAGAAAAACTTTTCAACAACTAGTCATAATATTTAGTACCTCTTTCAACATCAACATAAGAAGGAGATAAGGTAATCACATCCCATATAAAAATACATTAAAAATAGTTCCTGAAAATTTAAATGGTAACCACAGTTAGCAACCATAATATCTTAAAATTCTAGGCTAAGTGAACCACGTTTATTTAAAAGTCTCAGAATTACTGGTTTTATTGACAGTAAAATATATATGGGAGAAACTATATATGGATTACTTGGAGATGTTAAAAATTACTTACTATTACATTTGTTTTCTAATGGGCTACTCAGTATAATTATTTCAGATTTCTTGGAAGCTAAAAAATCAATGTTGACACAAAACTGGCTTTATTAACTAAAGAATAAAAAATATTTCCTAAATAATTTTGAAACATTTCAAACTAGTATGCTTCAAAAATTTACCACACATAAAATAACACTATGTAAGTGCTAATTATCATATACATAAAAATTCTTATGTTTACCTATAAAAACCTTTAAGTATCAAGATCTGCTCATTTGTGTATATTTATGCACATATATACAGATATTGCTAAATGAATCAACTATGTTGTAAACTCTGTTTCAATGCTTACATAAAAAATTAAATCTGATGCTTATAGGGCATGTATGGATAAATAATTTGATGACTATTATACACATTTATAATAAAGTACATAAAAATACAGAATACATGGTAAAACTCAAAGCTGCAGGAAAAAAGCACAGTCTTCATTTAAGCAAAACAAAAAATCATTGCATGATTCTGAGCAATTACAAGAAAAAAAGGTAAAATGATCTCAGCTTTTAATGGCATCAGATCACATGTCCTTCACAATACTTGGTTCTAAGTTAAATAATGATACATGAGCATAATTTAACAAAATCGTTTACTGGTTTTTGACTTTTAAAAAAGTACATTTCTCCATGAAAATACAAATAATATAAAATTTGATAATACAAAAATATCTTGTCTCACAGAAAATGAAGTAAGAAGAGGGTTATCTAGATGAAAATTATTTCAAGTGGATGAATCAAAATTAAATATTTAAGTGTATTTTTAAAAGATCAAAGGTAAGAACTAAAATAACCAAAA
>NW_012115355.1:1614059-1658399 GCF_000951035.1 Colobus angolensis palliatus | reverse complement strand
AAAAAAAAAAAAGAGAGAGAGAATTAGAAGTAATGTTTTCAAATTTCCTCATGAGTTTGTTTAAATCTGTCAATAAACGATATACCCCTTACTTAAAGTTAGGGTAATATCTAACAAAAGCAGTTATGGACATTAAAAGCTAATTATGCATACCTCTAAGAAGTGGTAAAAGAGATGGGTATGAAAGTGAGCAAGAGACTTTTATTTTTCATTTTTGATCCCACTGTACTGTTGATATTTTATGTACTATCATATAATAGTTAAATGCATGCGTCTGCACTCGGATTGCCTGGGTTCAAACCTCAGGTACACTACTTACAACCTGTGGCCATAGTCAATTGGCTAAACATCTCTTTATCTTAATGTCCTCTTCTGTAAAATGGAAAATTAAAATTACTTCTATCATAGGGCATTTTTAAAAATCAAGACTTAAGTTAATAATTTAAAAAGTGGTTAAACAGTGCCTCCCCTTAATAAGCACTATGAAAAATGTTAAATTGTAAAAAATTATATGTATCATGTGTAGGTATACTGGCGAATGCATATCATAATTAAATATAACTTAAATTTCAAAATAACGTTAGTTTATAGATGTTAGTATAACCACATCCCTGACATTAGAAATTGAATGTATTTTTATGATTGAATCTGATGCATAAAAACACTCTAACTTTACAGGGTTTTTGTGTGTGTGTAAGTTGTAAGTTTGAAATAAATAAATGTAGATTTTTAAAGAGTCTACTTCATGAGAAGAAAATACTACAAATGCTCACATCTGGCATCATATAAAATGTAATATTTGATATCAGAAGTCAAAGTGAATCAAAATTGCAAAATCCCTCCCGTCTTTCCTCCCTCCCTCTATCCCTCCCTCCTTCCTTCCTTCCTTCCTTCCTTCCTTCCTTCCTTCCTTCCTTCCTTCCTTCCTTCCTTCCTTCCTTCCTTCCTTCCTTCCTGGCTCTCTGTCTTTCGAGTCTTACTCTGTTGTCCAGGCTGATGGGCAGTGATGCAATTATGGCTCACTGCAGCCTTGGCCTCCCAAGCTCAAGTGATCCCACCTCAGTCTCCCAAGTGCCTGGGACCACAGGCATGTGTCACCATACCCAGATAATTCTTGTATTTTTTTATAGACACAGGATTTCAACATGTTGCCCAGGCTGATCTTGAACTCTAGGACTCAATCATTCCAACTGCCTTAGCCTCCCAAAGTGCTGGACTTACAGGCATGAGACACTGTACCTAGGCCAAAAATTGCAGAATTTTCTGAATGTAGTAGTTTCAATTTCACTAGGAAAATGCTAAGTCTTTTACATCAGTGGTCCCCAAACTTTTTGGCACCAGTGACTGATTTCGTGGAAAACAATTTTTCCGTGAGGGTGTGGAGGGATGGTTTTGGGATGAAAGTGTTCCACCTCAGATCATCAGGCTTTAGTTAGATTCTCAAAAACAGCAGGCAAACTAGATCTCTCCCATATGTGGTTCACAATAGGGTTCGAGCTCCTATGAGAATCTGATGCTACAGCTACAGCTGATCTGACAGGAGGTGGACCTTAGGGGGTAATGCTCACCCACTGCTCACCTCCTGCTGTGTGTCCTGGTTCCTAATAGGCCCTGGGATGGTACTGGTCCGTGGCTGGGGGTTGGTGACCCATATGTTACATTATTTTAATTCCAATCATTCAGAATACCAAGTAATATACTTACTCTTCTTGTCTTCTAAGAAAACAAAGAGTTGATAAACTCACTAGTCCTCTTGATTCTTGAGTTATAAATTTTAATCTGTCTCAGACTTACCATTTGATACATCACTGATGTAATGCAGGCCTTTAAATAAGTTTGTCTAGAAAAAAAAATAATAAAAAATAGTGTTTCAACCTCACTGTTCTACCCAAACATTGATCATGAATTTAATGGTTAGTAATCAGTGGGTCTCATCCTATGGTATTATAGAATTACTGAGTTTGTTTGTAGAATACTGGTAGTCCTAACTTATAAGAAAGTTGTTTTATAAAGTTCATTGGTAAGCCATAGAATAAAAAGGTCAAAAAGAACCTTTGAGACCTTCAACATCCCTATTCAATATTTGTATAAATCCTTCTGGAACATTCCTATTACAAACAGATGGCCATTTATCCCTTGGTTAAAAATGTCAAGTGATTGCAAGCTCAGTAATTTAAAAGCAACCCATTTTGCTTCTGGACAGCAGGATACTTTAATACATTTACTTCTGTTAAACCATTTCCCTATATCCATGCATTGCTGCTATAGGTTTTTCTTTAATGTCTGATAGAGAAGAGACATTGAAATTACCACAATTGCAGTCTAATAAAAAAGACATATAAAAACCCAAGTAATAATGCAAATACATTATTATAAGTTGAGGTAAATGCAGAAGTTGCTATTAATATTTAGCTGGGAAATGTGATGCTCTCCAGAGCTAACAAAAACATGTCTAAACAAAATATGAGAATAAGCTAAGAGAAGTGGAGTTAAATAGAGGATGGAGGAATAGGAATAGGTTATGCCAAGAAGAGGTAGTAAAAGAAGAGACTGTTTTACTTCAGAGGTCAGAGTAAGCAAAACAGAATGCATAAATTTTGAGAAGGGAGGCAGATGATTCCGTTCAAAAACCCAAAAGAGGGACAAAGTGACTGAAGAAAATTGCACAAGAGGGAAAATGCTGTAGAGGAAACTAGAGAGGTAGAAAAGGCCAATCATCAAATATTGTTCTACCTTCTACATTTGCTACTATTTCCTCTGTAAAATGACACGCAGTGCATTTATAACCTTTTCTACATGAATATATTTGAGGGTAGTTATCATTTTCCATCTCTCAGCTGACCAATTCTCTTCAATTCCTTCTACTAATCCTTACACTATCAAGAAACTTCTCTCTTCTAATTGGTTTCATTTGTTTTCAATGCCGTACATTTTGGTTTGTAATCGCTTTCTATACAGGTATTACCTGAGTGAGATCAGCAAGATGGTGAAACTAAAAATTCTGGACCTTCCTTCTCCTCACAAAAACTGCCAACCAATAATACTATGCCTAGCAAAAACTGTCCTTCGAAAACGAAGGAGATGAAAACTTTCTGGACAAACAAAAGATGAAGGATTTTATTACCACTAGCACTGTCATACAAGAATTGCTAGAAGTTCTTCAACTTTAACCAAAAAGATACTAAACAGCACTATGAAAGCATAAAAAAATATAAAACTTGACCAGGCGTGGTGGCTCAGGCCTGTAATCCCAGTACTTTGGGAGGCTGAGGAGGGCAGATCACAAAGTCAGGAGATCGAGACCATCCTGTTTAACATGGTGAAACCCCGTCTCTACTAAAAATACAAAAAAAAAAATTAGCCGGGCATGGTGGCGGTCGCTTGTAGTCCCAGCTACTTGGGAGGTTGAGGCAGGAGAATGGCGTGAACACGGGAGGCGGAGCTTGCAGTGAGCCGAGATCGCGCCACTACACTCCAGCCTGGGGGACAGGGCGAGACTCCGTTTCAAAATAAATAAATAAATAAATAAATAAAAACAAATATATATACACACACACACACATATAAAACTTGGTGGAAATGGTAAATATATGCAAGACTACAGGATACTCTAATGCTATAATAAAAGTGTGTCTATCTATTTTGATTCCTGTATAAAGTTAAAAGGCAAAAGTATAAAAAGTAATTATAACAGTAAAAATATGTTAATAGATTCACAATATGAAAGAAATAAATTGTGGCATCAATAATATACAAGATAGAGGGGAAAAGTGTAAAGATTTATACAGGATTGAAGTTATCAGCTTAAAACAAACTGTTGTAATTGTAAAACATTTTATATAAACTCCATGGTAACGACAAAGAAAAATAGCCACAGAAAATACACGAAAGAAAAAAAAGGCATGAGCTATCACATGTGGAATCCCAGCAGTTTGGGAGGTGGAGGTGGGAGGATCACTTGAGGCCAGGAATTTGAGGCTGCAGTATTCTGTGATCATGCTACTACACTCTAGGTTACAGAGTGAGATTTGTCCCTTTATGATAATAATAGAAAATAAAGTGGTAAATTTAGAAAAGAAGAAGACAAAGAGCAAGGAATAAAAGTATATCAATACAAAGAAATCAACAAAACACAAATGAAGACAACAAAAGGAAAAGAGGTCAACAGAACTACAGGAGTGACAAAAAAAAAAAAAAAGAAACTGACAAAATGGCAATAATGAGTTATTCTCTACCAATAATTACTTTAAATATAAAGAACAAAACTCCTCAACCTAGAGCTATAAAGTAACTGAATAAATTTTAAAAATAAGATCCAACTATATACTTTCTATAAGAGACCCACATTAGATTTAAGTGAGTTAAGGACACATATAGGCTGAAGAAAATGAAAGGATAGAAAAAGATATTCCATCCAAATGGTAACCAAAAGAGAATAGGGGAGGCTATACCTAAATCACACCAAATAGAATTTAAGTCAAAAACTATCACAAGGGATAAGGGCCATTAAACACTCTTAAAAGGACTGATTCATATAACAATCATAAACATAAATGAATTCAACGTCAGAGAACCAAAATATATAAAGCTAACACTGACAGAACTGTATGGGGAAATAAACAGAAATAAATTAATGGGAGACTTCAATACCCCACTTTCAATAATGGATAGAATATCCAGATAGAAAATCAAAAAAAGAACAGTGGACTTGAAAAACAATATAGACCAAATGGACCTAACAGATAAATATATAGACACATGTAGAACAGTCTTTTCTGATCCCAATGGAGTAAAACCAGAAATAAATGGCAGAAGGAAAATAGAAAAATCTACAAATATGTGATAAAATAAAAATAAAAACCACACACATTTAAACAACAGAAGAAATCAAAAGGGAAATTAGAAAATTTCTTGAGACAAATGAAAACAAAAATATACCAAAACCTATGACAGGTAGTAAAAGTGGTAGTTAGAAATCAGTTTATAAAGTGATAAACACTTTTGAAAAGAGGAATAAAAAATATAACTTTACACTAAATAGAACTGGAGAAAGAAAAACAAACAAAGCGCAAAGTAAGTAGTAGGAAGGAAATAAATATTAGAGCAGACTTAAACAAAATAGAGAATTGAAAAACAACAGAAAAAAATCAGCTAAACCGAGAGTTGGTTGTTTCAAAGATGAACAATATTGACAAACATTTAGTTAACTTAAGGAAAAATAGAAATGCAATACCCAAAATCTAAATGAAAGAGAATTACTTTCATTAATAGCATTATTAATATTTCACTTAACTGATGCCGTAGGAAGAAAAGGATCATACTAATGTGAATAATTATATGATAAAAAATTAAATAAGCTAGGAGAAATGGATACATTTTTAGAAATATACAACCCGACAAGACTGTACATGAAAGAACAGAAAATCTGAACAAAATCATTATGAGTAAGGAGATTGAAACAGTAATCAAAAAATTTCCAAGAAGGAAAAATGCAGGATCAGATGGCTTCATTGGTGAATTCTACCAAATATTTAAAGAATCAATAGGAATCCTTACCAAACTTTTCCTAAAACTGAAGAAGAGGGGACATTTTCAAACTTATGAGGTCAGCATTACCTGAATACCAAAGCCAAACAAAACCACAGACTGAAATAAAACTACAGGTCAATATCTCTGACTTACAGAGGTGCAAAGATCCTCAGAAAAATATTGGCAAACTGAATTCAATAGCATATTGAAAGGATCGTATGTCATTACCAAGTGAGATTTATCCCTGGAATAAAAATGTGGTTCAACACTCTCAAATCACGAATGTGATGCGCTGCATTAAGAAAATGAAGCATACAAACCTCATGATCATCTCAATAATACAGAAACAGTGTTTGTAAATATTCACCTTTTTATGATAAAAAAATTCTCAATAAAATATAAATAAAAGAAAAATACTTCAACATAGTAAAAGCTATATCTAAAAAGTCCACCATCAATATCATATTCAATCATGAAAAACTAAAAGCTTCTCCTGTAAGATCTAGAACAAGGCAAGGATGCCCACTATTGCTATTTTTATTCAACATGTTACTGTAAGTCCTATCCAGAGCAATTAGGCAAGCAAAACAAATGAAAGACATCCAAATCAAAATGAAAGAAGCAAAATTATCTCTGAAGATAATGTGATCTCTTGTAGAAAACCCTTAAAGTCACACACACACACACGCACACATGCGCACACACTATTATAACTAATAAACAAATTCAGTTAATTTCAGGATAAAAAAATCAACATATGAAAATCAATTGTGCTTTTATACACTAACAACAAATAATCTAAAAAGGAAATTAATAAATAGCATCAAAAGGAATAAAATACTTAGAAATAAACTTAGGAGGGAACATACTTATGTACTGAAAACTATGAGACATTGATAAAATAAATTAACAAAGATACAGGTAAGTGGAAAGATATCCTGAGTTCCTGGATTGGAAGACTTAGTATTGTTAAAATGCCCATACTACCCAGAGCTATCTACAGATTCAACACAATCCGTATCAAAATCCCAATGGCATTTTTTAGGAAATCCTAAAATTCATATAGAGCTCAAAGGATGTTAAAAAGTGAAATCAGTCTTGAGAAAGAAAATAACGTTGGCCACAGCACACTTCCTGATTTATAAATGTATTACAAAGCTACAGTAATTAATACAGTAGGGTACTAACATAAAGACAGGCACACAGGCCAACAAAACAAAATAGTCCAGAAATAAAATCATGCATATATGCTCAAGAATACACAAGGGGGAAATAATAGTCTTTTCATCAAATAGTATTGGGAAATTGATATCTTCATTCAAAACAATGAAATCCAGCCTTTTATACCATACATAAAAATCACCTTAAAATGGATTAAACACTTAAATGTAAGACCAAAAACTGTAAAACACCTAGAAGAAACCAGAGGGAAAAAACTTCATGTCATCGGTCCTGATAATTGTTTCTTAGATATGACACCTGCATATCCAAAACAACAACACAGGCTATTTCAACATGGCAACAAAAGCAAAAATAGGCAAGTGGTACCATATCAAACTAAAAACATTTTGCACAGTAAAAGGAAACAGTCAAGAGAATGAAAAGGCAGCCTAGGGAATGGGAGAAGATGTTTACAAATTACGTGTCTGATAAGAGGTCAATATCCAAAATACACAAGGAACAGAAAAAACTCAATAGCGAAACAACAACAACAACAAAATAACCCATTTAAAAAATGTAAGAAGTACTTGAATATACATTTATCCAAAGAATACAAATGGCCAAGAGATATATAAAAAGATGTTCAATATCACTTCTCTGGAAAATGCACAATAGAACTACAATGGAATATCACCTCACACTTGCTAGGATGGGTACTATAAAAGATAAGTGTTGGCAAAGATGTGGAGAAATTGAAACTCTCGTACACTGTTTGTGGGAAAGTAAAGTGTTGAAGCTGCTAAGAAAAAGAATACTAAAACAATCTCAAATAGGGAAATACCACATAATCCAGCAAATCCCCTTCTGGTTATATATGCAAAAGAGATGAAATCAGGATCCCAGTCTCACATTCAGTGCAGTATCCTTCACAATAGCCAATATATGGAAACAATATAAATGTCCATTGATCAGTGAATGAATAAATAATTAAATATGGTACATTAATAATAGAATATTATTTTAAATATAAAGAAATTCTGCCATATGTGACTACATAGATGAACCTGGAGGACATTATACTAAGTGAAATAAGCCAGTCAAAAAGAACAAATACTGTATGATTCTTCATATATGAGGTATCTAAATAGTAAAACTCAGAGAAGCAGAGAGTGGAATGGTGGTTGCCAGAGGCTGAGGGTGTGGGAAATTGAGAGTAGATACTCAACGGATATAAAGTTTCAGTTATTCAAGGTGAATAAGTTGTAGAAATGTTGTAGAAATATGCTGTGGAACATCATGCCTTTGTTTCTCGCAACAAATTTCTCACTATTCTGAGACAAGGATGAACTCCAGAGAAGCTATGGCTTCCTAGATTGTGATATAGAACTGAATTGATAAGAAGGTTGGTAAAAAGGTAGTTTTTTTTTTTTTTATTGGAACACACAATTGCACAATGAACACATAATTCTGATTTTAGAGACTGAAGTTAAAACTTACTTCCTAGAAATAAAAGTGATTATGTTAGGCATTTGGGGAAAAAAATGAATAGCATAAATCAGCAATATATTTACTTTTGACAAACCAAAGCTATTTTCTGAGAACCTCGGGAAGTTTCCTTGAATTCTATCCACTCTATTTAATCTTTTAGTGAGTTTTTATGAAGAGGATTTATATTTGTAGAACATATTTATAATATTTGGTATTTCAATATTTACTCGCTTTTCTCTCAGCTTCTTTTAAATGACATTTAAAAAGATATGAAAACGTTCACATATTCTCACAATACTTTGCCTTAAATGGGCATTCAGTAGTTTGACTGCCCAATATTTATTATAATGATAAAAAAGTGGGAATTTGTTTCCTTGCTGAGGAGAAAAATTGAATTTCATTCATTTTTGGCATATAAACTCAGTTTTGTCTCTTACTCTTGGTTCAATAACTTTTCTATGAAAACTGAAGAGATACAATTTTTGATAAATAAAACAGAAAGTTTATTATAAAGCTAAAATAATATAAACCATAAACATTGTATATTATTCATTAATATAATTATTATTTAATTTATATTTTATCTCATAATAGTTTTTAACTTCAAGTCTATATTGTCTAAGAATAATATAGCCACCCATGCTTTCTTTTGGTTACTATATGCATAGAGTTTTTTTTCATCCTTTTACTTTCAATTTATTTCTGTCTTTCAACCTTAACTTGGTCTATTGTAAACCACCTACAGTTGGATCTTGGTTTTTGTATGCATTATGCCAATCCCTTTCTTTCAATGTGAGAATTTAATCCATTTGCATTTACAGCAATGACTAATAAGGAACGACTTACTCTTGTCATTTTTCTGTTTGTTTTTCATTGTCTTAAGACCTATTGTCCTTTATATGCTCTATTACAACCTTTGATTTTGTTTAGTTGATTTTTTACAATGACCCATTTTGTATTTCTTCTCATTTTGTTTCATGTATACTTTTTAGATATTTTCTTCATGATTACCCTAGAGGTCATATTTAACATTCTAAATTTATAACAATCTACTTCTAATTTATACCAACTTACCTTTAATAGCTAATAATTCATATATTATTATAATTAGTATTGTTCTACCAATACAGACTCTCATGTATCACTGATTTTTCAAAATACAGTTATTTTTCAAAATATTTTTCAAAATACAGATTTTTCAAAATAAAGTTATTTTGTTCAATTATCTATTTATTTTTATAAATAGCTTTTCAATTAATAATCTAGTTTTTCTATTTTTTTATTTCAAGTTATTTCTAACATAGACATTTTTCATAATACATAGAGCTTCATACATTTTTAAGGCACTCTTTCCACCGTGGAAATAAAGCTTAATATCATATCAAGATTCTGAGAACTATTACGTTATGTGATAAGTCATAGCAGAGTATTTTTATTTACATCACATGTGCTTTTGTATTTCCAAATTCCCCCCTTTACTTTTTAGCATAGGCCATACAAAGAATGAACCATGCTCTCTAAATGTTTCAATGGCACTAAAACTTGGGGCATATTTACTACACATTCTAAAATTCTGAAACTTGTAGGGTGTATATTAAGTCAAATTATTAAGTACTCATTTTGCAGTCAGAAGAGGAAAATACACAATGCCTGGAAGCCAGTGTCTGAAACTTTCATTAACTTGAAATCTCCTTCAAAGTGGTGATGGAACCTTACATCAATTTCTGAGCATATGCAACGAACTTTGTGTCAGTCAGCTACTACTGACTAAAACAAACCACTCAACTCTTAAGTGGTTGAGAACAACACATATTTATTCTCAAGAATCTATGAACAGGCAGGAAGAGCTTTGCTTCAAACCAGAGCTCAATGGGTCCAGGGCTGCTCCACATTTTTCTCATCCTCTTTGGTCATGTCTGAATAGGGCACTGTAAAATGAATCCCTTTAGCAACAAGGAAGCCCTCCTAACCTGCTTTCTCTGTGTAGAAATTCAGGGACCCAGAAGTCATTTGTTTGTTTGTTTGATTTTACTATTTAAAATAGCATCAATATCTTTTAGTTCAGACTTATGATATTTTTTCCAAAGAGACCTATTGCCTTCCCAACAGTCTCCATTATAAATTACCTTATCACTTCTAAAGAACTTAACAAACGTGTTGTTAGAGCCATATCCTTGACTTCATCATTACCTTGAAGTTATGCTATTGTCAGTACTCTGGTTTTGAAATTTTTCTGGCTTGACTAAAGATGAGAAAAACAGATTTATTTCCAACCCAACAATCCTCCTGACAAACTGGCTAATTCTTTCCTAGGCTCTTTTTTCTTGTGCTGCAGAACTTTATATGCAGCCAGTGTCAAGCTCATGGTTTCAATATCCACCTGATTATCCATCCTGTTTTTTCTTTCTTTTTCTTTTCTTTCTTTTTTTTTTTTTTTTTTTTTTTTTGAGACAGAGTTTCGCTCCGGTTGACCAGGCTGGAATGCAATGGCGCAGTCTCAACTAACCGCAACCTCCACCTCTGGGGTTCAAGCGATTCTCCTGCCTCAGCCCCCCTAGTAGCTGGGATTACAGGCATATGCCACCATGCCAGGGTAATTTTTGTATCTTTGGTAGAGACGCGGTTTCTCCGTTTTGGTCAGGCTGGTCTCGACCTCCTGACCTCAGGTGATCCACTCGCCTCCGCCTCCCAAAGTGCTGGGATTACAGGCGTGAGCCACCACACAGGGCCCTATCCATCCTTTTAAAGCACAAGTGGGACAAAAATCTTTAGGTACATTTACTATATTGCATGTTATTGCAGGCAACAACTTTCCCTGAAATTTAATTTTTAAAAAATTTTGTAGGGTGATCAGCTAGCTCATCCTATAATATATAGTATCACACATATTTCGTATATAATTATTAGCAGTATCACACTTATCTAATATCTATATTACTATAGCAATGCATCTCCAAACTTAGTGGCTTAAAATGGCAATAACTTATTATTGCTTACTTTTAAAGCATTCCTTATTATTATGAGTTACACTGTATTTGGTACTTATGATATTTAAGTTATATTAAACAAATAATTGCACACTCTCCAAAGAGGTTAAGCCACCCAGTCTTCAAGGTTTTGTTTAGTCAGAATACTATTAAAGGGCCTACGAAAAAATTTACAAATTTAACAACTTAGAAGTTTCCTTTCTAAACAGGGAAAGGGATTATATAAGGGACACCCAGGAGGCCTCAATGCGCAGGTGAAGTTTTATTTCTTAAACTAGATGAAGTAGATAGATATTTGTTTTGTTATTTTGTCTACAAGTGTGATGAATATTATTTATATCTGTTTATTATTCAGTAAAAACTATGTGTGTGTAGTTTTTGACCCAGCAAATTCTATTTCCAAAATTTTGGTTCATGGAAATAAAAGCACCTGTACACAGAAAAAAAAAGAAAGAAGGAGACACCCAACTATGTAAGCCAGAAATAAAAACATGAAAAATAGAGTTATAATCATAGTTCTCAAGAATGCCATGAGGATGAAAAGAGGAAGGAGCTGAAAAAAGAATCATTTGCTAGTTGCCTTCTTTGTGCAGATACTGAGTTTTCTTTTGTTATTTTTGCTACCAAATGGAATATTTCTAATAAGCTAGTTGTGTACAAATATTTTTTCTTAGAGCTTCTTTCCCTATTTTTTCAAAATAGCCACCATTCTATTTAATCTTTTTTAAAAAAATTTATATGCATCTTTCTATCTTGTCCGAAAAATTAGTTTGGTCACTATGGAAAATATAAATAATTAGAGGGGTAGGGAATGAAATCCAGAACTCCACAGCCAAGATAAAATCATAAGTTAACATGATACAGCATATTCTTATATTATTTTTACCTATGTATATTTGCTAGAAATGTGATAAAACTAGTATATAAGATTGAATATATCTTTTGTTGACTTCACTCTATGCAAAAAGAGTTTCTACACAAATTCCCTCTTTATTTTTTGGCTTGAAAACATGCTCATATGTGTAGCTTCCATCTCAAACCCCCGTATTATGAAGACTCTCTTTTACTATTGCTTTCCTGAATTGAAATAGGATATTCCTTTTCTGCATGCTTAGTTCTCTGAAATTCAAAAGAGAAACGATCCATAAAAGATAAAATTATAATACATAAGTTTATACAAACTAAATGCAAAATACTATATAAACAAATGCAAAAAAATATAAACGGTTACTAGGGCTTTTTGCTGGCTTGAACCTGACTAAAGAACTTTATCTATTGGGACTCTGGAAAGATGCAAAGCACCACTGATGATCCGCACTTTCCCCAGCCCACACTTCACCCACAACCACAAAGATTTCCTGTCAAATTGTTGTGCTTGCAGTCTAGGAATAGATGCAGGAAGATTGTTAGTCTTTGGCTGTTCTGCTATCAAATGTAGCCATCATCTCAGAAGATATAACTGCCCAGCTTTCAGATTGAATTTCTGAGTGCTCTCAAATTCTGAACCAGGGAGCAGACATTCACTAAAATAAGTTATTTAAACTGTGCTTTTTTGAAAGCAGGCTCCTCAGCCTTATAATTACAGTTTCTTCCTGGAGTTTGGTAACAGACTGATTTCAAATCCTACTTTATGGAATGTTAAGCGGTTTAGTCTTATTCTGTATCTCCTTAAATACTTTAGTTAGATGTTTGAAGAATTTGTTCTAGTGAGGCCAATTCAGAGATATCTTAAGGATAAAACAATCAGTTATTTTTTGTTTGTTTATTCAGTTGGGTTTCATTTGGTTCAGATTTCTCTTACAAATATAATAACTCTGTGGTCACTTTTAGACATTGGCAAAAGGTGCATAATGAAAAGCAGGAGTTCCTGACTCACATCTTTCCAAGCCAACAAACCACTGTCCACAGGCAACAACTTTCAACTCTTCAAGTTATTCTTTGAGTATTTATGTCAAGTTTTAGAATATAACATATATGCTACTTTTCCTTATTTTATTGATGACAACAATGATGATTTTATTAAATTATCTGTTGATAATTTATCTGTCAAGTATGTAACCTTCCTAGAGTTACCACACTCTCTGTATGCCTATTGACAAATAGTATTTGCATTATTATGATGGTGTAAATATCATTTAGAGCCATGTAGTGGTCTATGATTATTCTCTATTTTAATACTTTCTTATTTTTCCTCCATTCACTGTTTTGGTTTTTGTTTGTTTTACTTTTGTGACTGATGGTTACAATGATGGTCCCAATGGCAGCATGCCTCCCTTTGTCCATCCCCTTTGCAATGTGACTTACTTGACTATTTCTCCCATTAAAAAAGCTCAGTCAGTTTCCCTACCTCATTAATCTGGGCTGGATTTTGACTTGTTTTGACAATAGAACATGAAAAGAAACTATATTGTTTTACTTTCTAGCTAATTCCTTCAGAATCATTACAGATTTTGTTTTTGTTCTCTGAGAACCATGAGATGACATGATGTGAAGAACCCAGATGAAGATCACGAGGAGAGAGGTCCAGACAACCTTTACTTTTTAGGTCCAAAAGCAAAGATATAAGTGATCATGGAAAATCAACAGAAGTGCCCCCAAATCATGAGAAATAATAATTCAGAGCTGCTTCATGTAAATTGTGTACACAGAGAGACATAGAGTGACCTTATAACATAGTACTCCCTGGAAAAGAAATAAGAATCAGAGTAAGATATATCATCCATTGGCATTTCCATTAATAAAATACATGTATACAAAATAATATCTATTTTTGCATAATCATTGCAGACACAAAACATAACAAACATATTAATTGGCTTCCTCTGGTGGGATAGGAAGTGTGGCATAGAGGTCAAAGGAAATTTAAAAATTAGAAGCCAGATCTTGCAAGGAAGAATGACAATGTTGGCCCTAAAATGAGGAGTATGATGAACTCAGCCCTCTGCCCCTGAAACACACCCTCTCTTCAAACCTACTGCGTCCACCACCAAGCCCACTCATATTAATTAAATCAAATGCTCTTTAGTTACGTCCCAGCATTGACCTCCCTAGGCTGTAGTAATATGGTTGGAGGTCATGGTTGATAACCATTGATCTGGTATAATATGGTTATTTTCTAAATTGTAATTTATTCTTTAATTCACACATTTGTTCATGTATTTATTCACTTACTTTGTTTGTTTTCTTGGATTTTTCCTGGAGTCTTCTGGCTCCAATTCGTTCTCATTTCTGGGATTCTTTGTTTCTACTCTATTCAGTCAACTATATCATTTCTTGAACCTCAGCTTTGTACCTTAACTGGTTTCTTAACATATTTTTGTGTAGTACATTCTTCAGTACCTTAATAAGAAAGAGTGCATGGAAGGTAAATTTTATGAACTTTTTCATGGTTAAAGATGCTTTCCTCTATCTTTACATTCCCTTCAGAGTCTTGATGGAAATAAATTTATAAGTTGAAGATCAGTCTATGTTTTCTTGCCTCTCATTTTTCTTTATATGAAACTAAATCTTCTTTCTTTTCTTTCTTTCTTTTTTTTTTTTAATCCAACTTACCTCCAACCCTCTACCCAGCAGGATCGTTTAGAATTTAGTGGCTAGGTTTTAGATGGATCATTTAGATTTACAGATTGTGAAAGAAAAATAGAATCTTGGGACCCCAAACTCACTATGCCAAAAACAAAGTTAAGCCTGGGAGCTGGGTTATGCAAAACTGCCTTCCTTTTGTTCCCAAACAGCTGTAATTTCACATGCTCGATTTATCTTATGTAAAATGTAGATTTACTATGTGTAAATTGGTGTGAGATGAATGCATACTTGACTTTCTCCCACTCCCTTCTTTTCACAGGTAAAATGTAGATCCATTGAGCTCTAATTAGAGCTTCACAAGAATGTAATCACTTGCCTTATTGCCTATCCATCTTCCTTTTTTTAATTCTTCCCTCTTTTGGAAAAAGTACGGGCCACAAATCCTACTGTGATGTGTGTATCTTTTTCCTGGGTATGTCCTCAATCTTGGCAAAATAAATCTGTAATCCATTGAGGTCTGCCTCAGTCATTTTTTGGTTTACAGTATCTTAGCTCCCACACACAAAGATGTTATCTTTTGTTATTAATTTCAGTACTAATGTACTATGGTCAAAGAATGTCCCTGTATGATATGAATTGTTCAAAGTTTATTGAGACTTCATTTACAGACTAATACATGGTTAATATCTGTAATTGTGTTCTATCTTCCAAATAATGGATATTATGCAGTTGTTGGGTGAAATGTTCCACATAGGCCATTAAGTCAAAATTGTTAAAATGTTTCTCAGATCTTCTATATATTTTTGTTAATTCTTTTCACTAATGATTAATAGAGAATCATGGTAGTTAAAATCAACTACTATGATTGTGGATTTAATCATTTTTGTTTCTTAATGTAATTTAAGAACATTATTGAGATTAAAATACTAAACTTTCCTTGTGAATTAAATCTTTTCATCACGATGAAGTCTTTTTATTTTTAGTAATGCTTTTTGTAGTAAAGAGTATTTTGAATGTCATCAATGTAATTAAAACTGTTTTTTGTTAATATTTCCATGTTTCTCTGATTGTAAATACTAAATTAAAGCTTTTTACATTAGTATATTACAGATTTCTCAAACAGCACATGACTGGATTTTATTTTTGAACCAAATAATTATTATCTTTTAATTGGAGTGTGCTATATATTAACATTAAATATAATTACAGCATATTTAATACAACTATGTAACTCTATCATATTATTTTGTATATTTTGTCCCCTCTGTGCCTTTCCCTGTTCTTGTCTTCTGTAGGATTGACTGAATATTTTTTATTATCTCATATTGTCCTTTCTACCAATATCAAATTTATTTATCTTGCTTTCTATTTTTCCTTGATTATCATAATGAAAAGGAAGGAGTTAAACAGCTAACCTTTATTTCATTCTCTTCCATATTACTAAAAGGATGCTCTTGGGGTAAAGAAAACAAGGTAGGTGACTGGTTTAACTTCCTGGTTAACATGGTAACTGAAGCTCTAAATAAGAATGATATTTGCAAAGAGTAAGTCTTTATCCATGTAATGTTAAACAGGAATCCCAGGCTAAAGCTTTACTTATAATAATAAACTTTAAAAAATCTATAGATTTATAAAGATTGTCCTCTAAGAAAACATAAGCTAGGAAAATGAATGGATATTTTTCATATAATGAATACTCCCAGCTGTGTGAGGTAACAATTCATACACCACAATTAGAGAACTTTTCCACTCCAAGCCAGACACTGGGCCATAAGAGAAGAAAACACTTGTGTAGCGGCCTCTCTGCCCAGACATCTCCCTGCATTGCCAAAGGATATTGGATAAGGTGCATGCTATCAGATCTTTTGGATTTGCTCAACTGGATTTCATCATGCATCCGCTACTTCACAAAATCTAACTTTAATAAAAATCTTTGGTCTCCTACTCATCAAAATAATTACTTCAAACTACTGAAAGCTTATTTCCTCTCAATTTAGTCACTATTTCTGCATTTAAACGTCTATTGTATAATAAAAAATGATTGTTTGTCTGTTGAGTAGTTTCATGTAGTTAATGTTAATTTGCTGTGTTTCTTCCCATTTACTTAACCTGTTGTTTTTACTCTTCATTACTTCTTACCCTTCAAGCCTCCAAATAGGGATCATTTTGCTTTAGCTTGACATGCATCTTTTATAGCTCCCTTTAGCTTAGTTCTCTGGGTGGTAAACTCTATGTTGCTGTTTGTTTAAAAAGAGATTTTTGCTCCGATTTAAAATATATACTTCACTGAGCAAAGTGTTCCAAGTTACTTTTTTTAATTGAAGACCCAATTCTACTGTCTTCTGTAATAGATATGACTTTTCATAGTATCTTTCTCCATTTTTTCTTCTATGTTTTCCTTAGTTTTCTCCTTGTATTCTTTAATAATGTTTCTAAATGAATTTTATTTAGTTGTATCTGATCTACAGTTGGTCATTTTAGTTAATGTATTTTCCACTTCTAGGAAATCAGTTTGATTGATTTCCAAATTGGAAATTCACTTTTTATAGTTTCTTGCTGCCTGAAAACATTTTCATGATTTTCCCTGTGTCTTTGAAAATATTAAGCCTGCTAATTTTATAATCCATATCTATAATTTCAACATCTCACATTTCTACACTGCTGTTTCTTTTACCTATTGTGTTATTGGTTTTCATTCATTGTGTTTTATTTTCTTGTATTCCTAGTTATTGGGGCTATAGCTTGGATATTCGGACACTGAGTGAAAATTTACTTATGGGATAATTTGAAGTCTAGGCTAGCAGAAAATTTTCCCAGAGAGGAATTTTGTTAGCTTTATTTGAGATCTTATGGGCACTACAATTCCAGGAAACGTTTTAGTCCAATCAAAACAAATTAAGGTAGCTGGACCACTCAGGTGCCAGAAACCAGGACTTATCTTATTGATGAGGTCCTGACAATTCCAATTTACCTTTACCATGAAGCTGTAGCTGATGAGGGTTCCAACTTAAAGTGAGGAAAGTCATCAAACTCTTTACCTTATGCAAATCCTGGGTTTTTGGCTCTTACCTCTTTTTGGCTTGAAGCTGACAAAAATCATAGCTCAGTTTCACAGCTGTTTGCTTAGATAGGCAAATTCCCACAGAGCAAAGGCACTTATAGTGTTGCTTTTGAATATTTGGGTTCTCATCATTCCTAAAACTTGGACAGATTAAATCTAAAATTTTTTAGCATTTCTGTTGCTTTTAAGTTTTCTCTTTAAAATAATGGTTATGTAACATACAGAATTTTTATATAAAAAGAAATAAAAATATTGATTTTATGTAACTTTTTAAAAATATAACAGTTCTCTGGTAGTTCTTGTTGGATGAAACTATATTGCTGTTGCTTTATTAAAGTAAAACAAGAATATGTCAATGGGAAGATAGATATATTTATAAAATCTTTACTTATTTTATACATAGAAAAGACAATCCCTAAAGGACAATTACTATTAGCCTAATTCAATTCAGTTCTACAAATTATGAAAGTAAACTAATTCACAACTTGATTGCTAATAATTCTACCCGAGACTATATAATAAAATCATACTTAAACTTTTTTACATAGCAAATATTATTTTTGTAATTCTTCTAAAGATTTTACTTTATGTTCCAGGATACATGTGCAGAAAGTGCATGTTTGTTACATAGGTATACATGTGTCATGGTGGTTTGATTCAACTATTGACCCATCATCTAAGTTCCCTCTCCTCAACCCCCCACCCTCCAACAGATTCTGATGTGTGATGTTCCCCTCCCTGTGTCCATGTGTTCTCATTCTTCAGCTCCGACTAATGAGTGAGAACATGCTCGGTTTGGTTTTCTGTTCCTGTGTTAGTTTTCTGAGGATGATGGTTTCCAGCTTCCTTCAGGTCCCTGCAAAGGACATGGTCTCATTTGTGTTGTTCCCCTCCCTGTGTCCATGTGTTCTCTTTGTTCAACTCCCACTAATGATTGAGAATATGCAGTGTTTATTTTTTCTGTTCCTGTGTTAGTTTGCTGAGGATTATGGTTCCCAGCTTCGTTCCCGTCCCTGCAAAGGACATGATCTCATTCATTTTTATGGCTGCCTAGTATTCCATGGTGTATATGTACCACATTTTCTTTATCCAGTCCATTATTGATGGAAATTTGGTTGGTTCCATGTCTTTGCTTTTGTAAATACTGCTGTCATAAGCATCCAAGTGGATGTGTCTTTATAGTATAATGATTTATATTCCTTTGGGTGTACACCCAGTAATGGGATTGCTGGGTCAAATGGTTTTTCTGGTTCTAAATCCCATATTGTCTTCCACAATTGTTGAACTAATTTATACTCCCACCAACAGTGTAAAAGCATTCCTATTTCTCTGCAACCTCACCAGCATCTATTGTTTCTTGAATTTTTAATGATCATCATTTTGACTGGCATGAGAAATATCTCATTGTAGTTTCAATTTGCATTTCTCTAATGATCAGGGATGTTGAACTTTTTTTCATGTTTTTTGGCCACGTAAATGTCATCTTTTAAAAAGTGTCTGTTCATATCCTTTGCCTACTTTTTGATGCAGTTGTTTAGTTTTTTATTGTAAATATGTTTAAGTTCCTTATAAATTCTGGATATTTGACCTTTGTCAGATGGATAGATTGCAAAGATTTTCCCCCATTCTGTAGATTGTTTGTTCACTCTGATGATAGTTTCTTTTGCTGTGCAAAAGCTCTTTAGTTTAATTAGATCATATTTGTCAATTTTGGTTTTGTTGCAATTTTTTTGGCATTTTCATCATGAAGTTTTTGCCCATGCATATGTCCTGAATGGTATTGCCTAGGTTTTCTTCTAGGATTTTTATGGTTTTGGGTTTTACAATTAAGTCTTTAATCCATCTTCAGTTGATTTTTGTATAAGGTGTAAGGAAGGGATTCAGTTTCAGTCTTTTGCATATGGCTAACCAGTTTTCTCATGGTTGTAGATACGTGGTGTTATTTCTGAGGTCTCTGTTCTGTTCCATTGGTCTATAGGTCTGTTTTGGTACCAGTACCATGCTGTTCTGGTTACTGTAAACTTGTAGTATAGTTTGAAGTCAGGTAATGTGATGCCTCCAGCTTTGTTGTTTTTGCTGTTTTTGCTTTGTTGCTTTTGCTTAGGATTGTCTTGGCTATGTGAGTTCTTCTTTGATTCCATATGAAATTTGAAGTAGTTTTTTTCTAATTCTGTGAAGAATGTCTTACTTTGGGCAGTATGGCCATTTTCACAATATTGACTTCCTATCCATGAGGATGGAATGTTTTTCCATTTTTCTGTATCCTCTCTTATTTCTTTAAGCAATGGATTGTAGTTCTCCTTGAAGAGGTCTTTCACATCCCTTGTTAGCTTTATTCCTAGTAGTTTATTCCCTTTGTAGCAATTCTGAGTGGTAGTTCATTCATTATTTGGCTCTCTGCTTATTTGTTATTGCTTTAAAGAAATGCTTGTGATTTTTACACATTGATTTTGTATCCTGAGATTTTGTTAAAGTTGCTTATCAGCTTAAAGAGTTTTGAGGCTGAGATGATGGGGTTTTCTAAATATAGAATCATGTCATCTGCGAACAGAGACAATTTGACTTCCTATCTTCCTATTTGAATATCCTTTATTTCTTTCTCTTACCTCATTGCCCTGGCCGGAACTTCAAATATTATGTTGAATAGGAGTGGTGAGAGAAGGCTTCCTTGTCTTGTACTGGTTCTCCAAGGTAATGCTTCCAGCATTTGCCCATTCAATATGATATTGGCTGTGACTCTGGCATAAATAGCTCTTATTATTTTGAGATATATTCCATCAATACCTAGCTTATTAAGAGTTTTTAACATGAAGGGATGTTGAATTTTATCAAAGGTGTTTTCTGCATCTACTGAGATAATCATGTGGTTTTTGTCTTTGGTTCTGATTGCCATTGCTTCTAGTTGGCCATCTTGGCCTCGCCCCTATAAAAAACGGTAATATCCATAGATGTATAACATCTTTCTTAAAATTAGTAATTGTTTTCCCTAAAAAAAAAAAAAAAGGATTAAGACCTAGATAACTTGATCAATATACTAAATGAAGTTAAAAAATTACATCCTAGTGGCATTGAGTTCTCTCCGTGGCCCCCACCTGTATATTCCTTGAGTTTCAGATATTCAAAAGTATATAGCTATTTGAGTGATGTTAGTAGTTAAGTGGGATTAATAATATCTAACTAAACTTTCCCTTTTTAAAATTCTAATTTAATATTTAGAAAAATATTACATATGTGAAATAAACAATCCAATTATATTGTCAAGCACTAATTCGTTACTGGTAAAAGTATCCTTTTCATATTTGAATGAAGTTATATAGGCTATGTCTGAATATTCTGAGTAGTCTTGAAGTAACTCAAAAGTTTGTATACTAGAAAAAGAAAAGTTAAAAAATATGATAATTACCTAATTTTATTAATTCTTAACCAGCTGGCATATGTCCTTCTTAATTCAAAAAGTAAATTAATGTACTAATGACTCATAAACCAGAACTCATAAATCTTATCTTGATGAAGAAACATTTCACATTTATTTTAGAAGATACATTATGATTAGAAAAGTTGCACACTTTTTTCTAAAATAGCTTTCTTATGGACATTAACCTCTGAAACTTTGTCTTGTGGTATCATATGTACATAAAATATTGCTGTACAGTAAAATTGTATCTCTCTTTATATCATGCCCAATTTTGATCACTTTCTTATCACAATCTTGGTTTTTTGTCATGTTATAATATTCAGAAGCAAAAGGCAGTTACTGTTGTAGCATAAGATATATGTGAATGATTGTGGGGTAAGAGTTGTGGAAAGGTGTTTTAGAAGTGTAAAGGGAATAAGTTTCCTGCTTTTTAATTTGTGTGTTTAAAGTGTGTCACTGTAGTGCCTTAATTTGTACTATTTTCAATAATCTGCATCTATTTTCTGCATTTTAGAATGAAGATAAACTAATTAACTCCAATGTTGTTTCCAGAAAAGTGTAAAATATATTCAGTGTAGTAATGTTTACAATAATTTATATTATTATGATACAAAACTTAAAATTGAAATCTCCTTTTCAGTAAAATGTAAACATATGAACTTAAAAGACAACCTCACAAATAGAACGATGACAATAATAGAAACTGTTAAACTAATTCATTGCGAATTACTTCGGTATTTTTATATAGATTTTAATTTTTTTTACTGAGGAAAAATGCATAACAAATTTATCATCTTAACAATTTCTAAGTACACAGTTCATTATTGTTAAGTATATTTACATTGTGGCATGCAACAAATTTCACAACTTTTCCATTTGCAAAACTGAAACTTACTAGTCATTAAACAACTACCCATTTCTCCCTCCCACAGCCCCTAGTTTCTGTTTCTGTGAATTTGTTTACTCTACATACCTCTTATAAGTGGAATTAGAATCATGCAGTAGATGGATTTTTGTGACTAGCAATAGATGGTTTTTAAAGTGCTATCCTAGTGCTTTAAAATAGAGCACATGATATACTAAAATTGATAGATAAATGAAAAACATCTTTAAAATAGGATGTAGTGACAATGATTCTTGCCTACCCAGAATCCATTTCTCTCTTCTGTTTTTCAAAAGGAACCCCAAATGTAATTCAAATACTCTTTCCATTGTCAACTCCAGAGTAAATACAAACCACTAATGAAATTCCTATTTCCAACGATTGACTCAGGAACCCAGGCATAAGCCAGTTACCACATGATATTGTCCTGTTAATCTTTATTGGCATTGAGAAGTGAGCATGTGGACTGAGTCTGCTAAATAGACTATAAGGAAGAATTTATAATCTATGGATTAAAGATAGATTTTTTTCTCCCTCCTATGAGAGTTAATGAATAAAGCAAGCTGCCTAATTGATACTGGAAATCATGATAAAACTGATCAAGATGGCCTTAGTGTTCCCTTCAGCTCGACCTAACTTTAGACATGCTCCTGCTCTAAGCCCTGACCTCCATGCTCTAGGTCCTGACCTCCCTTTTCTCAGAACACTTATTTTAGAAAACTTGTCATTATAAATCCTTTCTGAGCCCTTTTGAGATGTAAACCTTTTTAAAAGACTTTTGCCAGTTTTGCTACCAGGACTGTCTTTCTACAGGACTATGAATCATCTCTTGGAAATATAGTCAACAAGGGAGATTGTGTCCCTCTCTCCCAATATCCATGGGAGAGGAGGAGGCTAACTCCTGTTGTTCTCTTGCTCTGAGTTGCAAAACTATCTTCTGTCATGAAGATACAGGAAAATTTGTTTTACTTTGGACAAAGTCAGTTAGCAAACACAGATGACCTGTGATATACCTTATCCTAGTTCTTGAAAATCCTCCGCCCTTGTGTTTTACCACAGTTAAGTTTGAACTCAGATCTGATCTCTCTTTCCTACTGCAATAGCTTTAAATAAAATCTTTCTTGCCTGCTTGACTTTGTCTAGTGTAGGCTTTTGCTTTGACATAACCAGGAGGACCACCAGAATGGAGTTAAACATGCTGATGTAAGAGGAAGAATATAGATAAGAAAATCACAGAGAAGTTGAACCAGAGGCCCCAATCATGTCATGTCTAGAATCCACCTTATCGCTAGGCTTTCTATTATTTGGGATAAGTGTTATAAATGTTTAAATCAGCTTTATTGAAGGTTTTGTTAGGGACACAACATATTAATTCATGATAATCTTATATTTTAAAATTATAAGTACTAAATTACCATTGACCTGTGATACACAATGACTATAACTAGAAGTTGAAGCAATTTTTACTTCTTAAATATTAACTTTAAATTGGCTAAAAATTAAATCTCTAATTGGCCAGGCACAGTGGCCTATAATTCCAGCACTTTGGGAGGCTGAGGTGGGTGGATTATGAGGTCAGGAGATCGAGACCATCCTGGCTAACACAGTGAAACCCCAGCTCTACTACAAATACAAAGAATTAACTGGCCATGGTGGTGAACACCTGTAGTCCCTGCTACTCCAGAGGCTGAGGCAGGAAAATGGCATGAACTGAGGAGGTGGACCTTGGAGTGAGCCAAGATCTCACCCCTGCACTCCAGCCTGGGCGACAGAGCAAGACTCCATCCAAAAAAAAAAAAAAAAGATTAAATCTCTGTAAGTTACAGGAAAAAAATCTCTGTAAGTTACAGGAAAAAAAAAAAATATTAACGCTTTGTTTTCATAGTAAAAGTAGCAAATATGAGTCTTTACATTTATCCAAGATGAAGGGATGTAAGTTAATAAAGTTCAAATACCTTGATTTTATTGTGCTTAGTGTGTTTAGGACAATGTGAAAAGCTTGTGATCATTGAACAAATGAAAATTGATTGAATAACCATTGCTATGCTGAATCCACATAATATATAATAATTTTACCTAAGCCATATTTAAATTAAACAAACCATTCAAAACTAAAATGTATCTTTGTAAGATATTATATCTCTACTTTTAGAGGACTATCAGCCCCATTCTACATGTATTGAATGGATATGTTTCCTGTCTGTTTCACAAAAAGAAAAAAATTACAAATTAGAAGTCATAATGGAATCCACACTCATTTACTGCTATTTTTTTCTTCAACAAAAAGGAATCAAGAAATAATACAAAATCACATAGACAAACACATGAAATGAACTAGTGCCTATGCACAGTATTTATGCAAATCTGTCAGATTCAGAGGGATCAATAGTAAACTGTTAAATTGCTACATCCTCAATTGCAAGAAAATCAGCAGGAAGCTTGGCAGTGAAGAGACAGAAAACTCTCTGAATATATATGCCTCTTCTTTTGCCGTTAACATGGTGACGTTTCTGCCTGCAGCTCGTGGGCCCTCTGTAGTCAACTGGAGGAAACAAAACAATATCATAGATCCCTGCTCCAGTGTTCTGAGAAGTATCTGGCAAGGCCTAACCATTTTCTCTCAGGTATTATGCTCCATTGCAAGTGATAGAATCTTCCTTGAGAGAATCTAACTTCGATAAGGAAAAAAAAAAGTCACCTCAACCTCAGCTCTTGAACCATAACTCAGAGTCAGCAAGAGCTTATTTTCACAACTTTTAAATATTCATGAATCCCCAACAGTTGCAGGCAATGGGAAAACTAAGCTGGCCAAGAGAGGAATGCTGTTCCTGTGTTAATGTGATAAGAAATGATATGAAAGTCTTATGGTATTAAGCATTTCAGCTGTATCATATTAGCACCATACCACAGACCTTACTTTTCCTCAGCACAATACAGAAATCACTATTATGTTAAGACTTTTCTCCTAAGGAATAATTGATAAAGGAACTAATGGGATAGGAGATCTAAAATGCATTGTGATTTCCACTTTTTTATTTAAAAAGCAATGTATCTTTAAAACTCTTTCCCAAATCAGCATATGTCTGAAAACATTTGGTTTACAATGTCTTCTGGAAATGCACTAAAGTAATTTTGTGGAAAATTTGTATTGCTTCTTATTCTTCCACAAATGATTACCTCATAAACCAAAAAGTATCTGAGACAAATCTCAATCAATTTAGAATTTTATTTGCCGAGGATGAGGATGCATAGTCAGGAGACAGGTCTGTACCTTTCTCCAAAGATGATTTTGTGGGCTTCTGTATTTAGAGGGAAATGGCAGATATTGGGGAAAGAGGAAGAAATTTTACAAAGGTGTGGGTAGATAAGAGGCAAGCCATTGGTTGCATTATTTTGAGTCCCATGTGAGAGTGGAATAGAGGAATAGTCACTTATGCATTCATCTAGCTCAGTGAATCTGCATTTTTACGAAAGATAAAATAAACATAAGGCAGAAGAAGCAATTAGATATACATCTGTCTCAGGTGAGCAGAGGAATGACTTCAGTTCTCTCCTTTGCCCCATACCTGTGAAGAAAAGCTATCAGTTTACATCATCAGGGTGAAATTCAACAGACTGTGTTGGCGTAAATATCTTGGGGACCACAAGGAATTTGCTAGTGCATGAATTGTGAGGGAGGCAGGTTTGCATGATGCAGTTCCCATATTGAATTCTACCTTTGCCTTAGAGAGTTTGAGGTCCCGACGTTTATTTTGCTTTCACAATGTAAACCAGAAATGTGGGTATATGCACATATGGATGCATTTGTTGTGTGTGTGTGTGTGTGTGTGTGTGTGTATGTATATGAATATTACCGTGTATATGTGTAAAGGTGTGTACAGACTGTGAGTATGGAGGTATAAGTACACGTGCTTATACAACAGGCAGTAATCATAGAATTATATGTGGAATGATCTGTAAAATCATCTAAGATGTTGATCTTCAAGTTTTCTGAATTAGTTGAGAAGAAATACATATTTCAATGTATTTATTGTAGAATACCTATTCTGTTCTTTAAAAAAATGGACAAATTTTAAAGTAAAATTATTAAATTGATATTTAATATCTATACGTGAAATTGCCTAAAGTGTTTCATCTATAAAACACTTCAGCTACCTCATTTAAACATACAGAATAAAAGTAATTCATCTATTTACTTATTTCAGTTTCGAAGAAAATAAATTATATTTACTCAGAATTTACAGATGTAAGTGAAATTTTAGATAATGTCTTCTGTATGAAGAAGACATTATCAAAGAAAGACATTGACTTCATTTAATTGCTTAATGACTGCCTTAGTAAAGATTATAGAAGTGAGTGGTCTCCATTAGGTTTTATCTGCTTCCTGGCTAGATTTAGGGCATATACTGACATCATTTTTGTGTTTTTTTTAGTTTAAATCTTGCAACCTTGCTAGTAGCAGACATAGCAGGCACAGGAAATGTTTAATGCATTTATCAGTGGCTGATCATCAAAAACTGAACTGAATGATAGTCTCCTGAAACTGAAAGCGAAATAAGTTTAAAGTTTACCCAGTTTTCCCGGAAATGTTTATGCACATAGATTGGTAAGATGTTTAGTAGATTTTAAAATAAAATAATTCTGAGTTTAATGTTGGGTTTTAAAGGATAAATATTTGATTTTAAAAGGTGAAATATTAAAATAATTTACACTCACTTTCCTATCTTCTGCAGAAGGAAATCTTAGGTTTATAAATTATTGAAACATAGAAGTAGATGATTTTATAGTGCTTAATACTTTGCATTTATTAAACAAACTTCATTTAATATGGTTTATATTGCATATTTTCATTATTTCCTATATGAAAATATTTCTTTTATGTTAGTCTAAATGAACTTCTCACTTAGGCAGTGAGTAACAAAAATAGCAAGACCACTGTAAAGGAAATAACTTGCCTTGCTGGTTTGGAAGAAAGGAAAGAAGGAAGAAAAAAAATGAAGGAAGGATGTAAGAAAGGAAGGAAGTGAGAGAGCAAGAAGAAAAGAGAATGAGAAAGAAGAGAGAGGAAGGCAGGGAAGGAAGGAGAAAGAAAAAGGGAGAGAAAGTGGGAAGGAGAAAAAAGCTCTGACATTTATATTTATATTATATTTATACCTATTTCTGCATATATATTATAAATAATGATATATATACATAATTAGGCCATAAACATCTGAAATCACCTAGGCAAAAGACTGAAAGTTTTCCTCCCTATCCAATTTTACCCACCATTAGGATGTGTAAAGGTTTTCTTGTGTTGTTTTGTGTGTTTTTTTCCTCCAAACATTTGGAGACTAGTGTTGGGTTAAGAACAAAGAAAAAGATGACAAGTATCAAATTCAAAAACAACCTGTTTTAGTCAGTCGAAACTAGTCTGAACAACAGCAAAGGATTTCAGGAATTCTCTAATCCAACTGCCCTATTATCCAAATGAATAAACTAAACCCTGGGACACCAAATGACTTGCCCATAGTTGCATCATGAGTCAGCAGCAGAGAGACTGGACCTGGTTTCAGATATTCTGAAAGTTAACCTGATCTTTTATATCAAGATCTCCAGTACCTGTTTTTAAAAAGGGTTGAAAAGAAGGGAGAAAGAAACAAATTATCATGGGAATTGTGCAAATTCAATGATTTTAAAGGATTTCAAATTTATTTTATCAGGCCTCCTCGAAGGTATTGTTCTATCAACTTTTTCATCTTTAGTTTTTTTCTCGCTCTAGTCTGTAAACATTTTCCTTCTTTAACTTTCATCATCCCATTCAGCTGCATCCCTAATGCAATTCTTTTCATTGTCAAACATTTTTTAAAAAATCTACATTCATTGTTTCCATTAGCAGATAACTCATCTATTCAACAGCATATTGCAATCTGGTTTCTATTAGTCTCACTCTTCAAAAGTAAAACTCAGCAAAATCACATATTGAGAGATAGCAAATAATATTTTTATTGGAACTTGTATTATGCACTACTCATAGTCACAAGATATTTTGTGTATATTACTTAATTTATTCACCTAAAATAATTCAAGCACTATGTTCATTTTATCAAAGGAAAAACTGATGTTGAAATATTAAGTAGTATATTCATTATTGTTCACAGTTTGTGTAATTATATAGATCATTGCTGGGTATCATTATTGTTTATAAATTTATTTGTAACCTTCTTTCCTTCACATTACATTTTGTAAAATACTTTTTCATAAATTCCCCAAGACTCAATGGATTCCTTATTCTAATATACCAAATGTATTGTTACTAGCTGCTAAATCTAATAATCTCTTTTTCAATGATAATGTCCAAAGTCAAAAGTAGTCAAATAAAAATCAATTAGAAATCATCAACTCTTTTTCTGTTCTGGGAGAGTGTGGAATTTAAGAGTGTGAGCTGCAGTCAGACATACCGGAGTTTGAACTTCATCTCTAGTACTTAAGGGACATGTGCAGCAGGAAGCAAATTTAGCTGTTCTCTGCTTTATTTACCTCATTTGTAAATTTGGAACATGACATCACTTCAAAAGATTATTGGGAACTTGACACGAGATAAAGTATGTAAAGAACTCAGTACAGTGTCTAACATATAAGAACTGTTAATTTATACTTTACTCCCTCTACTGAAATGTTTACTTCGTTTGTCTTCTCTAGTTTGGTTTTAAAATTCTAACTCTCTGATTACTCTTTCTCAGCCTCTTAGCCCTTTGTGGCTGATTCTTCTTTGTTATTATAATCCATATTTTTGCCTTTGACTTTTTCCTTCATCCTTCTGGCCTTTTTTCTTGGATGATTTTACTAAGTCCATGGTTTCACCTGCCACTTCTGTGTGTATAGAATTATCACATCTCTAATTATGACCTCTCTCCTGGGTATCTCTAAGCCCTTTTACAATTATTTCTCAAATAAGACATGAAATTCAACAAGAAATATATGCCTTGTCACCTTTCCCCCATTAAAAAATATTCTCCCAATTTTCAAAAAATAGACAAAATAGGAACCATAGTCATCCAGGAATTTTCCAGTTCCTTACCTACTATCATCCAAACACACCAAGAGGAAACACACTCCTGACAACTTGGTTTTCTTCTCTGTTGTTATCTTGTTCCTATCAGTTCAGAATCCAATATTACTCTATAGAGCATGACAGTAGCTTACTACAGACTCAAAAAAAAATAGAAATCTGTGATCAGGTAGAGGTACATTTCAATATGAAATTAATATTTTAGATCTATTTCCAGCTATTGTGATACATTAATTGTTGACTTATAAGTAGAAAGGCTTTCTACTGTAGTACGTTGTTTTGCCGCAATATTTTACTAATTGCTTCTCTGAAGAAATACAGTAGTAGCAGATACTGGAATAATATCAAGATTGCAGAGCTCTAAATCTCTTAAAAAAATGCTTTGTTACAAAAAAAAGTACAACATTGTAATTATAATGTATTCTTGTAATAAAAGGCTATTGTATGTAATTGTCCAAGTGTCATAGTCTTATAGATTCCACAAGAAAAAAGTATTTCTGTTTTGAGGTGACTAAATGATATTGTAACCTGTGGAATAACACAGTGAGAAGCCAATTAAGCTTTCTAAAGTCACAACTAAATTTGTCATAATATCAAAGTAATAAATGCTTTTGTTACCTTATTTTTGCATTGCTTCAATTCTGTTGTTGCTTATTCAGTAAACTTTAAAGCATATGTAACATATATCTTCATATTTAGTTATAAAAACATCAAAATATCTTAAATTAAAAATTTATCAGAATGGTAATTCAATAAGAGATTAAAGGTAATATGTTATTACATATTTCAACCTTTTGCTGATAGTGTAATAATTGTTGAAATGAGCTAAAATTTAATCCAAATCAAAAGACAGACACCAATATCTAAGCACAAAACACAAGACCTCCAGTGTCTTGATTTCTTTACTTCACTGCTACATCTACTATTTCTAGCAGGTCCATAGAAGTTTGTAAACCCACATATACCTAAAATTTCTTTGGCAATAAAATGTTTTTCTTTCCAGAAAGCACCCTTTGAAATGATTTTAACACACCAGAGAGCACTTCTATCCATTCCCAGAAGAAATTCAACATCTTCTTCAAGACTTTATGATCCTCATATTATTTGCTCTTGAGCAGACAATAATAAGAAGCTATTCTGAAATCTAATGCGTGCTTTAGGTTTTTTTTGTTTGTTTGTTTGTTTGCTTTTCCTCACTAGGCTAAAGCTACAAATAGAAAGCTCAAAATTTTACATTTATATCTTGTTCAGAGCAGATGTACATTTTAATGTAGACAACCTGAAATTCAGCTGCTATTTATTTGAGACCCTATACAAAGAGTTCTTTAATGTTTAGAGTTACTAAAATATGAAGCTTGCTTGGCAGACTGAGGAAATAGAGTTTTTATCATCTCAGAATATGGGTAAAACATCCAAAATACTTTGTCCTTTTTTTGGCTAGCAGCCTTGTAAGGTAACAGATGTAGTATGATATTTAAAAATCTGAAGAGAATGAGCAATTAAAATGATTATTTTAAAAACAGCACTGTCATTGCTGTTTGTTGTTAATATGTCTATATGTTTGTGTAAATACATATATAAAATGATATATGTGTAATACATATCATAAAATACATGCATATGCAATTTATAATTTGTGTGTATATATTTGTACACAAATATATATTTACTGAGAACATGCTCAATAGCTGCACTCACTTATGGATGTGTATTAGAAAAGGGTGAAACTGTTTCTCAAGAAGCCATGTGTTTATTGGATTTTAACGCAATACATATTTGGAATAAATGATTCTAAAATAAAATCATAAGCTTAGAATTTGAAACAAGAAATGGAGGCCATAAAATGACATCAGATGTTTTCTAAATGAATATTAATGATAAAAAGATGGTTTGCAATGCTGGCTCTGCAGTCAGTTTATCTGGATTTAAATCTCAGTTCCACCATTTACCAGCTGCTGGGTTTTGGATGAGCTACTTAAACTTTCTTCTAAAATTATTCTAAGTGTTCAGATCTAATTCGGTATTTCTTTGTGGGTGTAAGAGAGGTCTACATGTTTTAATCTCTTACAGACAGTAGGAATGGGAGGGATGTGATGAGTTCTGGCCAGTAAGCTGTGAGTGGAAGCAATGTGTGCCCAGTTTGGGTAAGCCATTTCATAGCTGCTATGAGCTCTCCATGTTTACTCCTTCCTTCCACAGTGACACTGAAAGCTAAGAATTGGATAGGAGGAGTCACAAGCAATGGTCTTTCTTAATTTATGAAGAAAAGGGGTGTATATGGGTTATTTTTCTGCAGGCTGTATAAAAAGCATGACACCAGCATCCAATTCGTGAGGGTTTCAGGTTACTTCCACTCCCGGTGGAAGGTGCAGGGGTGCAAGAACATGCAGAGATTACGTGGTGAAAGAGATCAGCCTGATCCTTGAGTGAAAATATATGGAGAATAACAACAAACATCTAATATGAGTAAGAAATAAATCTTGATTGTGTTAAACTGCTGAGAGTTTGGAATTAATTTATAACTTTGCCTAATGTACTCGCTGTGTACTATAGCTTGGGTGTTGGTAGCCCAAATTGCCTGTTGAAATTTGATCCCCATGTTGGAGGTGGAGCCTAAGGGGAGATTTCTAGGTCCTAAGGGAAGATTCCTCATGAATGACTTCTCAGGGTAATGAGTTAGTTCTTGCTCTTGCTCACAAGAGTTAATTGTTAACAAGAGCTTGGTACCTCTTCCTTTCTCTTGCTTCTTCTCTTGCCATGTGATCGCTGCCACACACTGGCTCCCCTTCACCTTTCACCATAGATGGAAGCAGCCTGAAGCCTTCACTAGAAGCTGAGGCTGGTGCCACGCTTCTTGTACAACCCGCAGAAACATGGGCCAAATATACCTCTTTTCTTTATAAGTTACCCAGTCTCGGATATTTCTTTAAGATAATAAAAATAATATAAGATCTGTGCCTTGATTTTCCCATCTATAACTGGGATAATAACAGTACCTAGTTAGTTGGATGGTTGTCAGCAAAATTTTATTGAACTAAGGGATTAACATAGCTCTGTAATTCCTATTAATAAAAGTAGTTTATATATCTTTTACTTAATTGATTTTAAATTCTAAAACATTTCATGTGTCATAAAGTCCAACAATATACACTGAGTTCACACTTTCTGCAATGCCTACCATCTCAAGTTAAAAAAAAAAAAGTCTCAAATATTGCCTTAATATAAAATGGCTCGAATAAGACATACAATATTTTTGTCATATAAAATATTGTATATTGACAGCAATATCCCAGTGGCTGATTTATTGATAGTATCTTTGACCTTTAGAATCTTTTTATTTCTATTATATATAAGGAAATACAAACTAGGTAACAGGAAGAAATGAGAAAAGGTAGAGAGAGACAATAGTGAAGGCTGGTCGACATTGGAGTACAAAAGATTACTGCAGGATTCTTCTATGAGGCTGATTACAGCAGCTTTAGCTTATCAAGCTTTGGCATTGAAGACCATGTGAATTCATCTACAACCCTGGTAGTGAAATAAGAACTTTTCTTGTTTCTGAAATTTTAAGATCTTTACGGACACACTTTTTACTTAATCTGCATGACATCAGAGAAAGGTATTATTTTCTATACTTTACAGATAATGAAAATATACCACAAACCACAGGAAGAATAGAGAGTCACTGTTTACCCAAAGGCATTGACTCCATGCGGAAAACAACTCTGAGGTCTTTGTTTCCATTCAGTTGTTCATTTATTGCTAACTCTCACATTGTAAGAAAGAGACAAATATGAAAAGAATAGTTTTTCAAGTCAAACAAAAGAAAACATTTTCTCTGGAGGAGCAAAGAATTTTTACATTATTTTCATTTTGCTAAACTTTAGGGAACAATTTGACCAAAGAAAGAAGAAAAAGTGGATTAGCAGATCTCATGGACCGACAGTCTCTGGATGGTAGGAGATCCATTCAGCAGAAATAAAAATGAGAATACAATGTTTCTGATGTATTTAATTTGGAGAAAAACATTTTTCATGTTCTTTCAATAAACAAAGTTAATCACATTACATTTTACCTCTGGTAAAAGAATATTAATTAAATTGATTATGCTCACATTAGAGAACAATATAACATATCATAGTCAAATAACATTTATGTTTATATTCATTATTACAAGCATTAAAAGGAAACAAATAGTGTTGTGGCAAATACTACTTAAACAGGCAGAGTCTCCTATATCTGGAAATTTATCATCTATACTGCTAGAGAGAGTTAAGGATATTTTAATAGTATTTAATTAACTAAAATTTAAGAGATTATTGCTTTCAGCCATTTAAAAATTATTAATTGAACACTGACTACATGCTTGGTCTGTGTTTACCATTATCCATTAAGAGCTTGTTATTTAATTGGGGAAATCCAAGTCAAGATACAGTGAATATCCAAGAAACTTATCAAACATTTGAATAAAAATAACGGCACCCGTATTTTATGGTGTATTTATAGTATTATTCATAAAACAATAAGAAAAACTATTAATATCCACCTCCAAAAACATGGAAGAAATTTCCCATTTTCAAAATTATTAATATTCCCGTCAAATAAATGCTATTTGGAACTATCTTATTGGAAATAAATAAAATACCCTTTATCAAATAATGATATCATTGAAGAAATGAGTATCCTCATATACTTACAGTGCTATTACAAATAACTAGAATTTCTGGAGGTATTGTTTTACATATACTAGAAAGTCTTAAAATTTTACATTCCAGTTAAAACATATATTTAATATTTAGTAATTAATGCTAAATTATCATAAATATTTCCAAAGATGTGGATAAAATAAGCCTCACTGAAAATATATTTATATAAAATATTGAAACAAGTAAAATGTTCATATCCACATTACAAACTGATACGAGGAAATTCTGTTCCGTCTAAAAATGATACAGAACAATATGTAAAGGCATGCAAAATGATTATAACTTAAAACATAAATGAGATGATTTTTAAAATCTCTAAATTCAGTAAAAACCCAGAGAAATCAAACTCAGTGTGGATAAAGGCACCAAAAAAATGGAATGAATAAAGTCACATACACTAGACTATGAAGAAAAATCATGTTTTGGAAAAGCTATCCTCACAATACAAGAATTTTTAATTGAAGAAAAATTCACTGGAAAAGGTACAGAAATAGCAACAATTATATAGTGTACATGAAATAAAAAGAGCCATGGTTTACTTTGAATGAAAATGAATGATTGGAAGGAGAAGAAAAGGAAAGAATATAATTAAGATTATTACAGCTAGCATTTATTGAACCTTACTCTGCAGCCAGAATTGTGGTAAACACTTTAAATATACTTACTTATTTAAAAACCTACCACTATTCATTGAGGTAGGTAAGTACTTCTAATCCTGTTTAACAGGACAAAGTGCAGGGAAATGGTTGACTGAGAGTTCTGGAGGCAACTTGCCTTCTTTCCCATCTCAGCTCCTCTACTATTGGCTGTGAAAGCTTATCAAGTTACATAGCTGTTGTATGACTCATATTAAAATAATGACAATAACAGTACCTAGCTCAACAACTGCTATAAAAATTAAATAACTTAACACATACAATGTTATGATACTCTCTAGCAAATGGTAAATGCTATAAAATTTTAATTTTAAAAAAAATTTTTTGTATATAATTTTTACAGGTACATAATAGTTGTATATATTTATGCAGCATATGTGATGTTTTTATACAGGCATGTAATGTGTAACAATCAAAACAGGGTAATTGGGATATAAATTGATTCTTAAAAATTCTAAGTAATGCTCAAGGTAACACTACTAGTAAATAAATGCAGAATGGGGACTTGAAGCCAGATCTGTGTGATCACAAAGCCTGGGCTCATAAGTACCATGCTGTCTCCTTGGTTCATACCCACAGGCTACAGTGAAATGCCTTCTCATACCTTGGAAATAAGGGAAAATGTCTTTTCCTCTGATTTGATACACAATCAGAACAGAAGCAGGAAAGAGCTCTTTGAAAAAGAGAATGGTTTTGAGACCTCAGGCTTCCCATACCCTGAGAAAGGTTCTGTGTTTGTAAAGAAATCATGTGTTAATCAGCAGAGACTTACCAGCTTTTGAAACCAAAAGAAGAGCATCGCAGAGAAAGTATGCATGGAAGCACCGAGAAGCACAGAGGGAATCAAAGCCAAATGGCTGTATGTATCCCATCTCCATTGGCTGAATCCTTCCAGGCTTCAGCCTGCTGTGAAGAAACATTTCATTCTTTCTACAGTTTGATTCACCTGGTTCCTCTTTGGCTTCTCACTACGATCTATCTTCAGAAAAAAGTGCAGTGACCATGCCACATGAATATGGAAGTCTTTGTAACACATTTTCATTATATTTTCATGCTCATTGATTTTCTGAACCAGTCTTGGTAATATGAATAATTTAAGTTGACTGCATATTTTATTGTTTAAACCACAGTACTTTAAGAGTAAAAAAGAGCCCAATCAATGCCATGAGAAAACAGGCTGAAAATAAACTCTCATGGGAAATTTGGGGCTTCTTGTCAGGCTAGGTCAATATGACTTAATGCCTGAGATTTTAAAATATTCTCTCTAGCCTCACTCCTTTCCCAAATTCAATTTTTCAACATATAGACTCTATAGCCTAATACACTCAGGGTAATTGTTCTTGAATTAAGGTAATGCTTGATATGATTTAAATGATGGCTGTGTGATCCTGGATAAGGTACATAATGCTTGAAGCTATAATTTCCCCAGTTTTCTTTTTCTTTTTCTTTTTTTTTTTTTGTGACGGAGTCTCGCTCTATCGCCCAGGCTGGAGTGCAGTGGCCGGATCTCAGCTCACTGCAAGCTCCGCCTCCCGGGTTTACGCCATTCTCCTGCCTCAGCCTCCGGAGTAGCTGGGACTACAGGCGCCCGCCACCTCGCCCGGCTGGTTTTTTGTATTTTGCAAATAATGATACCTATCTGTAAGAATTTATATACAACACACACACATATTTACATACGTATGCATACACATACACATACACATAAATATATTAGTCCAGTGAATACTTAAAAACTGGTAGCTGTTATTGTATCTCATGACTTTAATGCAACTCTCTGAGGCCACTTGTGATTCAGGCAGTTGACTTTTCTCAGGCAACAGTGCACCGTTCCACTGTGTGCTTTTTTCAAACTTCTACATCTGCTATGTTCCAAGAACAGTCAGTCCTCTATGTATTAATATGGTGAGAACAAAGCCATGTACCTCAGTTCTGCCTTCCACCAACAGCTGGCAATAGTAGTTGGTTTCATAATAATTTGGATGTATAACTAAATATACTTGTGAACTACCTTTAAGTAGATAAAAAGTTTGTAAGTACGGATGTTTCTGTTTTACACTAGAAGCATTGTCATATGTAGATTGTCTGTCTGGGAACAGGCTGTTTGTGGAAGAGGGAATAAAAATCCTTAAGGATGAGATTTCACCTAGGGAAAAATAACTTTTCAACTGTAGATGATGTTTCCTAATTACAGGAAATTTTGAGGATGCATAAAATTTGAAGGCATTGGGAGTGCAATTGGAAGGCCTAAATACAGAAGTGGATGACTCGAATTCCAATAAAAGGACTCCCCAGTGAGTGATTATAGAAAAATCCAGAAATGACCTTTGGAGAAACCTATAGTTAAAAAGTGATAAAAGGAGCAAGAAAACCTGGCAAAGACAAAAATAGGACAGAGATGTAAGGTACAAAACACTATTAAGTGTAGCGTCACTGAAGTCAGGGAAAGTGGACCATGAATGTGCAAAAGACTTGTAAGAAAAGCAATAACAAGAAGAGCGTGGCACCTTCTCTGTTGTTACGACCCTTTTTTAGTGTCTGGTAACTTCTCAGAAATGTGGCATTCATTTGCCAAAATCTATTGGAGGGAAAATATAACATTGAGTCAAGATTTCTACTATTTTGTGATATATGGTTTTAAGTGATGAGTGAAAACTTGTCTTTTTTTACTGAAAAGCTCACTGATACTTTGATTATGATATTAAGGAGGTTTATTGTAGACTGTGTGTAATACCTCAGAGAGCCTGTGGCAGTGATGCAGATTTGAAGGATCCATGGCTCGCCTAACTGAGGTTTTCTTAAATATTATATGGCTGTGTGGAGATGGCATCTTGAATCAACCAGGATCCAGAAATCCTACAGAAATGCTTAAATAGTCACACTCACAGCTAGTAAGGATACTTGAGGTCTCTCAGCTTTAGGACTGGTGTATATTATATGCAAAATGCCTTTTATAATCATTGCTGAATAGTTTAACAAGCTCTGGCAGGACTCTAATAATTGTGGATTTTTTGGAGAGGTATTGAAATACAAAGTGGCAGTAATTGTGCTTTATTTTTTTTTAAGAAAGCACACCATGTATATCCACATTTAGAATAAGAATAGTTACTCCTATATAGAATATATGCCATGTTGGCCAGGAGTATATGCCATGCTTATGGCATATTTTTAAAAGTTTTAATTCTTTTTATTTAAAGAAAAATACCATAAAAGATATTGTTTTCCATGGAAATCTGCCAATTTCTTTTTCCCTGCTAGCTTTTTTTGTCCTTTGCCTACGTGACTGTTAAATTGCACAAAATCTAAATTCTTATCTACATTTATTTGACATTTTGAATTCTAAAAGAACATATGAATATTTAAAACAAGTTTTAATAAAATTTTATCATTAGAAACCAATTATTATTCATATTTCATTTAAATCTAGTTAATACAGAATGTATTCATAAAGAGAAGCAATCCACAAAAAAACCGCTATTACTGTATTCTAAATAAACTTGATATCAACTGGACCAAATTTTAATATTATCTACAATCAAGAAATGGTGGGCCTTTAGGATATTTACAGTTTCATTATCAAGTGGCGCATTGTTTTCTCCAAGTAAAAGTTTTATTGCCATATAATTCTAAATTGCTTATACAAATTCTGTTACAAAACCCACATTCTTTCCTTGATAATTCAAATAATTTGGAAAAAACAGAGTACTCACTGTTTCAGAAATATAGCTTATGTACATTTTTATTGAAGTTTATAATTGTTTAAGTTTTCCAGATGTTTGATAGTTTTGAAATGGTTCTGTTACTATCAGATTATGTGCATTATTTATAATGTGTACATATTCATTATTCAACATATGTTCTTGCTTCAGTTAGTGTTAGAATATCCCCTATATTTGTTTTTAAAAGGCTCACCAGCATTATAATAAACTAACTCAGATTTTCCTTGTTCCTCCTAACTTAGCCACTTCCAAAGCTGTGTGACTACAAGCAACCTACTTAACCTCTAAAAGCCTTCTATTCCTCATCTGTAAAATGCGGTCATCATTAACTTGCAGAGACTTTGTGAATGTTCAGTGTAATGTCCACCATGCACTTGGTGAAAGTTAGGTGCTGAATATTGCTGGCTGTTAGCAGTAAATGAAATTGAGGTCAGCAAACTCTGCTCTCCTTCTAAAAAGATATCAAGAAAGAAGTAGCTAGTAATCGTAGCTTTTCCTATTTTCACCATGAAAATATTGACTACGTACATCATTGACAAAGTCTTTTACTGACCCTACGATACTCACTCAATGCTTTGATATATGCCACACATGCTGAGATTAGAACATTCATGCAGTTTTCTAACAATCGCACTTTAGACTCACAGAGTCAGATAAAAAGAGATTTTATCAAGCCAGTCAAAAGATCTGTTGATCTGTATAAAAACATTACTTGATCATAAATTTTCACTAAACTTTCCCATATGTAACACTTAAATTTGTGAGAATGAAAAATAGGTATCTGAAGAAATAGATGATCGGTCTCCTAAAACAAAATTTAAAATTCTTTCTCTCCTTCAATAGATTTGTTTTGGCGCTGACCTAATTTCTATGCTAACTCACAGGGTTTACGACTGCTTTATTCTTTGCACAGCCTGTATTTTTTCCTTCTTTCAAATCTCCCAGGGACTGACTCCAGGAAGTAAGGCATATGCATCATCAATAAACCGCATTTAGTTAACTGTTCTTTATTCGGCAGCTCCTGATCCATTTTGTGGATTTTCTATGCCCTTCATTTCTTTCCCTCCTCAATCCCACCACCTTTCTTTTGATGATTTCACTGCTCATTATCACCTCTACCAGAAGTGAGAAGAAAGAATGTAAAATTAAAATGAGTTGAAAATGACTTTTAAAATTCATTTTCAGGATAAGGAGGAAAAGTTGAAAATGTTAGCTAAAATTAGGCCTGGGGTTTTCTAATGACTTCATACAGTTATTTTTATCCCTGTTAAAGTGATGCTAATTGAGTTCCAAAATGAAAGGACCCTTCCACCCTATCTTATTCTTTCCTATTGGAATATGTAGGGAAAGAGGAGAAATGTAAAATCTATTTACACAAAGTTTTCTAAAGCATAAAGTAGTCACTAGGACAGAATAATGCTTACAAAGGTCCCATTTATGAGTTACACAGTACAGCAGTAAATGTTTTAGAATACAAGTTTTATAGTGAATTAGCTCATTTGCACCCTCTTCATACAAGTGTGTAAATGTATGTTTATTTACTAACTGTCCAGCTTTTTTAGCAAGAGGCCTCACTGCTGATTCCCTATTAGTGTCACTATTAATTTCTGAATAGTGTAGGGAAATGAAGTAGGAGTTTTTAATTTTGTGTGATATACTTAAAAAGTAATTAGTACTTCAGTAGTTACTTAAAAATATTTGTAAATGTTTGCAAATTTGAACAAAGGAATAAAATAAAAGTTTAGAGTAACTCTTAAGATCAAGGCTTTTGATCTTAAACATAGATGATTTAAAAAATATACTGGTTTTATAAGTTATCCTCTAATATCAGGTAATCGTGAGGTTAAAATCTAGTACTATTATAAGAAATGGGAGTATTTTCATAATTTGAGTCAGCTATACGTCATCTTTCTTACTGTCAACTAACATGTAAAATGAGGGTTAACTAAGTGATCCCTAAAATTACCCAAGGCTTTTCAGTACTTTCAAGTATACACACAGCTATGCACACATTATATATTTTACATGTATATATTGGGAGAAGATTTAAGTTAGCCACACAGCTTAGACAAGTTGTGTCCACATGTATGTATCTATTTAGGAAGTAGTAATGGACTAAAGAATCCTTTCCTTCAAAAAGGCATCATATAACACATCTATGCCTCCAGTTTTGTTTTGTTTTTTTTTTAATTTTAAATGAGTGGTAAATGTTTGTTGAATGAAATACATTTAAATGTGTGTGGGCCCTTTATTGTCTCATTCAGATGAGAAAGGCATACCAGAGGAGAAAGATCACATACTTTGAAGGTCACAGATCAGGCTCTGGACAAGAATGTTATGTATGGCTATAAAGCTGGTATAATAATAACCATATTATAAAACTGCTATGAGGATTAACTGAATTACATATGTCAAGCACTTAGTAGCATGTTTGAAACATAATTGACACTAGATAACCAATCTATCATTTCTCATTGTATTGATTTTTCAGATGTAATCAACCTCTTAAACTTGATGATTGAATCAATACAGAATAGAGATATAATATTTCATTGTGTATATATATATATATATTATATGTTACATTTAGATGTGGTATATTTTACACTTTTACATAGATACCTATATATTAATAATACATTTTGTGTACACACATACATATATTTTAATTCATCAAAAGGGACTTCTAATTTTAAATATTCTATTAACAAGACAAAAAAAAAAGAAATGGCCTTAAAATAAAGTAATATTCTAAACTTATATTTATTTGCAATTATGAATTAACCAGAACATGTACATGGTTATGGTTTAAATATCTGTGTATATAGTGATTACATGAAACTTTGTGTATACCACAATACTGTTAAACTAATCTAAATAGTGGAAGTAGAATTAATTGAGAAATACAAATAAAATTACCTGTAAAGCATAGTGCTTCAATTTTTTTTTTTTTTTTTTTTTTTTTTTTTGTTGAAAGGGAGTCTTGCTCTATCACCCAGGCTGGAGTGCAGTGGCCGGATCTCAGCTCACTGCAAGCTCCGCCTCCCGGGTTCTCGCCATTCTCCTGCCTCAGCCTCCTGAGTAGCTGGGACTACAGGCGCCCGCCACCTCGCCCGGCTAGATTTTTGTATTTTTTTAGTAGAGACGGGGTTTCACGTGTTAGCCAGGATGGTCTCGATCTCCTGACCTCGTGATCCGCCCGTCTCGGCCTCCCAAAGTGCTGGGATTACAGGCTTGAGCCACCGCGCCCGGCCAAAAAAAATTTTTAAAAAGATTTAAAACGTAAAAAGTTTAATGATGGTATCTTTTTTTCTTATTTTTTTAATTTATTTTTTTTTTTTGAGTCAGAGGTTTGCTCTATAGTCCAGGCTGGAGTGCAGTGGCGACCTCGGCTCACTGCAAGCTCCACCTCCCAGGTTCACGACATTCTCCTGCCTCAGCTTCCGAAGTAGCTGGGACTATAGGCTTCCACCACCACGCCTGGCTAATTTTTTATTTTTATTTTTTTTAGCAGAGACAGGGTTTTACCATCTTGCCCAGGCTGGTCTCGAACTCCTGAGCTCAGACGATCCGCCTGCCTCAGCCTCCCAAAGTGCTAGGATTACAGGTGTGAGCCACCATGCCCAGCCAAAGATGGTATCTTGATATATACTTATAATCATGCTCACATCTTTATAGTGGAGATAATAAAATTACAAACAGAAGGCTTGCAGTAAATGAAAAATAGTATCTTTTAGTGATAGAATGCAATAAGTAATAATCAAGATAACCTATGTATCAGCATGCAGTGTCTGTTGATGCCAGATATGAGATAAGGCATTTCATGCATATACGTGCATGAAGTGTGTCGGGGTCTTTTTTTATGAAATTGAAACAGAGAAGTTTGATGACTTGTCTAAAGTCACACAGAACTTAGCAACAACCCAGAGAATGTCACCCACTCCTCTGGCTCAGTTCAGTACACCATCTATTGTATCCTGTTGTTTTCCTTTCTATAGGAAAAATAGGCTTGGGAGGCATATAATCTAACTGTTCTTCTAGATCGATTTTTACAAAACACCTGGGAAGCAGGCCCAGAGCAATTGAGATGTCTAAGAAGTTTGTAAGTGTTATTTTCAAGGGACTAATAGCATAGAAGCTTTCTGAGTCATCGTTAGAAATATGTGACACCGGAAGGTAGGTCACAGGTTGGCATCATAAGGAATAAGAGTTTAGGAATGCTTTCACAGTGCCCAGAGAAAGGATACATAGGAAGAACGAAGTCTATTTAGTCCTTTTAATTTTATTTAAGCCCAATTCGGGTGTAAACATGTGTAAAACGTTGTTTGGATTTTCAGAGAGGAAAGATAATAACAAGTAGGTCAGTGAATGGTCTGAAATGTAGCATGTAAGGTATTGTTCAATATTATGCCATGATCCCCTAGTCTTGAGGACAAACTTCCACGCAGGGACTTTGCAATCACCATAGTCACTTAAAGCAAATGTGGTTGTTAGTGTCATTCCAAACATTATTTTCAAGATGTGTTCAATTCTTGTGTTTCAACTTACATGAAGAACTTTTGCTATAACTCATGTTTATGCTTTTTAGAAACGCTCTAGAGAATAATTATGGCCAAATGGGTATATTTAATTTCTTTTCAACTTAATAAAGGGAGGTATGGTAATAACCTTTTCCGTAGAGACCAGCTGGGTGATAGAGTCAGAAGACGAAGATTCTGCTGGTGTGAGCTGGGGGAACACTTTAAAAGGAAGTGCATCTGTACTACAAGCATCCACTGCAAAGCAGGGAAAGGGAGAGTTAGGGGCCAGGGAAAATTAAAGACTTGAGATATAATTACAAAGAGAAAATGTCACTTCACTTGGACTGTCATCATAAACATTGGCTCCTGTGCAATGTCCTTATAACAAAGGAAAAATAAAGAAAATAGTTCCCTATGTTTCTACCAAAAAGGTGGATGATCTTAACTTGTTGGAGAGGGCATGACCTGTGAGTGGATAAACAGCCCACTCTGCTGCTCTGTCTAGATGGAGAATTGTTTCAGATTGCAGGTCCTCTGACTGCTGACAGATTGCCTAACTCTGGCCATGGGCCTCCAGCTTAGGGAAGCTGTGGGTATTGTGTAAAGATGTAAATTAAACACATTTCAGAAGCAGCTTGGTACTGATTTGGGGAGTCAAGTATGTTTCAACTACAGACCTCAAAGTAAATATTTATCAATTATGGCAAAAGTTCAGCTGTAGGGCAGAACCAGCAGCTAAAAAGCACAAGGAGGGGGATCATGCTTCCCTGACTGCAGTTTGTTTACCAACCTTCAACTTAGATATGCATGTTCCTCTGAGAGTGTGTGTGTGTGTGGTGGGGGCGGGGGGGGGTGGTGGCAGTGTTTGGGGACTGAGGTTTACCACTTCAACCACTTCATCAGTGCTCCATTTTCACTGTAAAGAGTTTGAAGGAACTGATTTCACCAGCCAGTGAACCCGACCAATATAATTTGAACAATTATATGCCAAATTTGTATATAGAGAGACTTGTGAACTCCATGTACAGCCCCATTTGCACAATAACAAGCTGTTACCCACCAGGTGTTTTGATGTAGTGTGTTGTCCATATTTAGGACTCTGTCTTTAGGATTAGTAGAAATGAGGAGAAAATAAGAAGGATCAGGAGCAAAACAGTTAGCTCAGCCAAGTAATTTAGATTCTAGTTAGCATTTGGTGGAAGAGGAAAATTGAAGTAGTTCCTACAGAAAGCATATGGAAATCAGGTATCGAAGATCTTTTTCCATTCTAGGCTCAGTCACTCGTCATCAGTATGTGAGGTTTTATGTTTAGGACCGTGCAGAGGATATCTGCAAGCCTAGCGATGAAGAGAAATGTCTTCTCAAGGAAAGGCTGAATCATGGGCTTTTCCGTTACTTATATGGCAACCTGCAGATCAAAAAGTGTTTCAGAGGCTTAATGTACTGGAGTAACCTACTAGCCTTGATTTTTATAAATGAGGAAACAGAAGCCCAGGAGTTACGTGATTCCATGTTACATAGCTATTCAGTGTCAAAGCCATGGGGGATATGCAAGCATTTGGTAACACACTGTTCCACAATTCCTTTATGAAGGACCAGTTTTCCAGTAGGCAATCCAGGAGAAAGAAAGAGAGAGAAA
>NW_012115355.1:1602911-1613404 GCF_000951035.1 Colobus angolensis palliatus | reverse complement strand
TCCGCTGAGAAAAGTGCATTTTCTTTCTCTGTGCCAACACTGCTGAATCCGAGGCTCCAGGAGGAACTGGTGGCAAAGCGGGCGTTTTGGGACAGCGCCTGTGATTGCTCTGTGACTTCCTCTCTCTGTTACATCCATATTCAAATGCAAGCTTATTTATTTATTTTAATTCTCCTTCTCCTGCTAGCAACCTGTGGACTTGGCATCTGACTGGTGAGGCTAGTGGGCAAGCGTTACTGTGCCCAACCCGGAGGTACCTCTTCGCAGTCTTCAGGAGCAGCTCCCCCATTCCAGCTCCTCTGGCAGGGTCTGGAGTTACCTGCGTCCGGGGCAGGAGACCATGAATGTGCCCTTCTGCCCCCTTACCTTTCTGCCCTCTTTGAGTTCCCGTCTTTAATTGAAGAGCCAGTGACTATTGGCTGAAGTTCCCCCAGCGATTTGCATGAACCGAGAGGGAGTGTCTTCTGCCGCCCTCCCTTCAAGAGCGCTCTGACTGCAGCCTCCCAGGGAATGCGCGGCCAAGGGAATGCGCGCAGCTCGCGGGCCTTGGGAGTGAGCTGGTACCCGGCGACCTGGCACCCGCGCCTGGATATGGGGCGTCTACATCGTCCCAGGAGCAGCACCAGCCACAGGAACTTGCCGGTAAGGGTTAGGATCAAGGAGCCCCGCGACCCAGACAAGTTGCAGTATTGTGAAGCAATTTCCACTCGGATGGTTTTTCAAACGTTCTACCTTCATGTAAACTTCACAGGAAGGATGGCACAGGGAGGGAAGGGAGTTTGGGATAATGTGTCTTCCTTTTAACAAGGAATAGGGAAGTCCTTGGGTCATGAGAGGAAGTTTCTGAAGCAAGAAATATATCCAGATAAGGTGGAGGGGATCGGGAGTGCGCTCAATCTGCTTTAGATACAGGGGTTCGGGATCGTTTCCTGCTGCTGGCGTCTGGCTAGGAATGCCTACTGCAATTGACAGATTGTTTTTGCATAACCGTTTTCCGCGTTTAATTTGCTTCCCCCTAAGGGAGGGGCGATTAGTGATGGCTCGGGAAGAGGTGGAAATTCAGATCCTTTCGGTTTGATTTCAGATGTGTGCTAAAATACAAATCACTCTTTCCGATCTAAGACCTAAAGTGTTGGAGGTGGAGGAGGGAGTGTTAGTCGTTTCTCCATAGTATTATCATTGTGATTGTGGTTGTTTTTACGGTTCTCCTAGTGTAACACATTGCGTGTTCCAGCACTCTAATGACAGACTCTTCAAGGAGAAATAAATTGCCCACCTTTCAGTGCTCTCTACTACCAGCCTCCTCCTTCCTCATCACCTACCCTGGGTTTCCCTGTCGCGTTGCGCAGTCTCTGAGTCGGAATCCTCTCCACTCTGGCGTGTTTCCGGGGATGTTTTATGGTTTGGGATTCTGAAGTTAGCTGGATGAGGGTGGTGATGGGGAAACTAGGGGGGAAGGTGGGGGCGGAGGGGACAGAAAGTGAACAGCAAAATTAAGTTTTGGAGACGATATTGCCCCACAGATCCCCCTTTGCAGCGGGGTTCTTCTCCTCCCCCGTTCTAACTAGAGGTTTTGCTTCTGGGAACGGGGATGGGGACAGCAAGGATCACAGGGGCACTAGTTTCTCTCTCGGACCCCTATTTCCCCGTGTGTGTAATGAGCTTTCTTCCCTCCCCCCACGCCAGCATCTGTTTCTGTTTTTCCTCTTCGTGGAACCCTTCAGCTGCCTCGCGAGTCACAGCCGGGCCACTGAGCTTCTGTACAGCCTGAACGAGGAACTGCCCGCGGGGGTGCTCATCGGCAGCCTGGCCGAGGACCTGCGGCTGCTGCCCCGGTCTGGAGGGAGGCTGGACCCGCATTCGCAGCTGCCAGAGCGCACCGGTGCTGAGTGGAACCCCCCTCTCTCTTTCAGCCTGGCCTCCCGGGGACTGAGTGGCCAGTACGTGACCCTAGACAACCGCTCTGGGGAGCTGCACACTTCAGCTCAGGAGATCGACAGGGAGGCCCTGTGTCTTGAAGGGGGCGGAGGGACCGCGTGGGGCGGCAGCGTTTCCATCTCCTCCTCTCCTTCTTCTGACTCTTGTCTTTTACTGCTGGATGTGCTTGTCCTGCCTCAGGAATACTTCAGGTTTGTGAAGGTGAAGATCGCCATCAGAGACATCAATGACAACGCCCCGCAGTTTCCTGTTTCCCAAATCTCGGTGTGGGTCCCGGAAAATGCACCTGTAAACACCCGACTGGCCATAGAGCATCCTGCTGTGGACCCAGATGTAGGCATTAATGGGGTACAGACCTATCGCTTACTGGACTACCATGGTATGTTCACCCTGGACGTGGAGGAAAATGAGAACGGGGAGCGCACCCCCTACCTAATTGTCATGGGTACTTTGGACAGGGAAACCCAGGACCAGTATGTGAGCATCATCATAGCTGAGGATGGTGGGTCTCCACCACTTTTGGGCAGTGCCACCCTCACCATTGGCATAAGTGACATTAATGACAATTGCCCTCTCTTCACAGACTCACAAATCAATGTCACTGTGTATGGGAATGCTACAGTGGGCACCCCAATTGCAGCTGTCCAGGCTGTGGATAAAGACTTGGGGACCAATGCTCAAATTACTTATTCTTACAGTCAGAAAGTTCCACAAGCATCTAAGGATTTATTTCACCTGGATGAAAACACTGGAGTCATTAAAGTTTTCAATAAGATTGGGGGAAGTGTTCTGCAGTCTCACAAGCTCACCATCCTTGCTAATGGACCAGGCTGCATCCCTGCTGTAATCACTGCTCTTGTGTCCATTATCAAAGTTATTTTCAGACCCCCTGAGATTGTCCCTCGTTACATAGCAAATGAGATAGATGGTGTTGTTTATCTGAAAGAACTGGAACCTGTTAACACTCCCATTGCGTTTTTCACCATAAGAGATCCAGAAGGTAAATACAAGGTTAACTGCTACCTGGATGGTGAAGGCCCGTTTAGGTTATCACCTTACAAACCATACAATAATGAATATTTACTAGAGACCACAAAACCTATGGACTATGAGCTACAGCAGTTCTATGAAGTAGCTGTGGTGGCTTGGAACTCTGAAGGATTTCATGTCAAAAGAGTAATTAAAGTGCAACTTTTAGATGACAATGATAATGCTCCAATTTTCCTTCAACCCTTAATAGAACTAACCATTGAAGAAAACAACTCACCCAATGCCTTTTTGACTAAGCTGTATGCTACAGATGCCGACAGTGGGGAGAGAGGCCAAGTTTCATATTTCCTGGGACCTGATGCTCCATCATATTTTTCCTTAGACAGTGTCACAGGAATTCTGACAGTTTCTACTCAGCTGGACCGAGAAGAGAAAGAAAAGTACAGATACACCGTCAGAGCTGTTGACTGTGGGAAGCCACCCAGAGAATCAGTAGCCACTGTGGCCCTCACAGTGTTGGATAAAAATGACAACAGTCCTCGGTTTATCAACAAGGACTTCAGCTTTTTTGTGCCTGAAAACTTTCCAGGCTATGGTGAGATTGGAGTAATTAGTGTAACAGATGCTGATGCTGGGCGAAATGGATGGGTTGCCCTCTCTGTGGTGAACCAGAGTGATATTTTTGTCATAGATACAGGAAAGGGTATGCTGAGGGCTAAAGTCTCTTTGGACAGAGAGCAACAAAGCTCCTATACTTTGTGGGTTGAAGCTGTTGATGGGGGTGAGCCCGCCCTCTCCTCTACAGCAAAAATCACAATTCTCCTTCTAGATATCAATGACAACCCTCCTCTTGTTTTATTTCCTCAGTCTAATATGTCTTATCTGTTAGTACTGCCTTCTACTCTCCCAGGCTCCCCGGTTACAGAAGTCTATGCTGTCGACAAAGACACAGGCATGAATGCTGTCATAGCTTACAGCATCATAGGGAGAAGAGGTCCTAGGCCTGAGTCCTTCAGGATTGACCCGAAAACTGGCAACATTACTTTGGAAGAGGCATTGCTGCAGACAGATTATGGGCTCCATCGCTTACTGGTGAAAGTGAGTGATCATGGTTATCCCGAGCCTCTCCACTCCACGGTCATGGTGAACCTATTTGTTAATGACACTGTCAGTAATGAGAGTTACATTGAAAGTCTTTTAAGAAAAGAACCAGAGATTAATATAGAGGAGAAAGAACCACAAATCTCAATAGAACCGACTCATAGGAAGGTAGAATCTGTGTCCTGTATGCCCACCTTAGTAGCTCTGTCTGTAATAAGCTTGGGTTCCATCACACTGGTCACAGGGATGGGCATATACATCTGTTTAAGGAAAGGGAAAAAGCATCCCAGGGAAGACGAAAATTTGGAAGTGCAGATTCCACTGAAAGGAAAAATTGACTTGCACATGCGAGAGAGAAAGCCAATGGATATTTCTAATATTTGATATTTCATGGTGGAATAACATGGAGAAATGTTTTAACTGACTTTGGATCTTCATCACCTAAAAAAGGAGTGTGTTGATGGCAGTTCCAATGAAGGACAACTAATTTATAACTTGTTCTATATTGTAAATAGCTGTTTACAGGTTTTTAAATTTAAATTCAGAGGTTATAAAGTGTGTACAGCATTTTTAAGTGAAAATTAGTACTAACAGCTATAGGACTGTTATTAAAAAAAAAAAAAAAAAGCTTGGACATGGTTTGCGGCTTTCATACACCAAGCAGATGATTGATAAAACCTGAGAGTAAGGTAAGAAAATGGAACAAATTTTTATCTAAAAATTCCTGTCACCACAAGAGGGCATCAGCTGCTCCTTTGCAGGGAACTGAGGTATTGTACTTGACAGTTGTACATGAAATTAATGAAAGAGTATATTTTAAATATATTGTTTTTAACATTAAACAAATATGAAATTAAAGTAAATTAAATTTCACCCTATTTAAATATATAAGAAAAAAAAGAAATGCACTTGTAAACAGAATGTTTATTACCTCAAAAGTGCATATATAGTTTGAAAGAGAAGGCATTAAAAAGAAGTGCAATTCCTTTTTAGCAAGGATAAAAATATTGCCTTGTGTTATAAATTCGATCTGCTGAAGAGTATTCCACTTTCCGTGTACTCGAATCGCTTTCTGTTTGCTTTACCACTGCACTTGCTATTATTACAGGGGAAATATATACATATATATATATACATACATTCTTCATTACAGAAAATGTAACTAGATCTTATGCCCAAGAAAAACAGCCAGAAGCAAAGAAATGCTTCAATCCTTAGTTGCTTCATAGGCATTCATGACATTTTAGTGCTTTCACAACTTGTTGGTTGTACTTTATACTTGGGTTATATATTAGACTTTTATAGGCTTAAAATCTTCCATCACATAAGAAAATAGAAATTATGTTAAAAGTGAATTCTTCTAGAGGCTTGTGTGTACTACTGGTTGTTTTAGTTGGGCCTTTTATATGAAAGTTATGCTGTACTTATCTTTTTGTTGTTGTTTAGGTTTGTTGGCTACCATTTCTGCCTTCCTTTCTTTGGTTTTGGAGTAAGTCCAACAGTTTATTTGTAAGCCCTGCAGCAGCTTTCTTCGATAATTTAGCTTTTACTGAATCTCTTGCAATGAAGAAAGCTATTTCATCAGTGATTTATCACTTTCAATTTATTGTGTGAACTGGAAATATTATTTTATATGAGAGCTATAGCAAAATAATCTGTATAAACAAGGAATGTGTTAGCTTAAACTGGATCATTTTACTTTTTGGCATCATGCATCTGTACTGTACCAAAAGTGTTTATATGTCTGCAAATTAAAGGTATATTTTCATAATTTCTTTATCATTTTTAGCATTTTATATTTGAACATAGGCTTGTTATTTCACTGAAGTGCCTGTCATTTGTTTGTTTTTAGGGTTAAATGTGAGTAAACTGTAGTATTCTGCTATACTAAAGTTTATATTAAACTAATTCGTTACTCAATTAAACATTGGGTAAATTATTAAACGCGTGTGTAGTTATAGACATATATGTAGTAGAAAGAGAGTGTGCCTAAATGTTTGGTGTAAGTTCATATGAAAATTTGCACTCGTGTATGTGCACATTCATATTAATTGATTATAGATTTAATATCGTTACACATTTGCATTTTACCACATATTTATAACAAATCCTCTGTTAGCAGTGTTGCAATAGCTTGCGATAATTTTTAAAACACAAATACTCTGCAAAAAAAAGAAATTGAATGCAAACAGTCAAGTTCTTTTAGATTTGTATTAATTAACTCATTTATCGTATTTTTCTTCAATTTGAGAATTTCGGTAAATAAAAGAATAAGTATATGAGGCAGCAACATTTGTTACAAAAACTAAATATATTTTTATTGGAAATTCCTTTTGTACGAGAGGCATCTGAGCTAAGAGACTAAGATCATTTAACCCGCAAAACTTTTCATTTATAGCTGATATGGAGCAATGGAGGAAACATCTCTTAAGAGTCATATTTTATTTCTTATTTCTTTTTTGTAAAGAAAGGAACTTCATGTGATAAAAGTAACACTATTCATTTTTTAAGAATCCTCCATAAGTGCAATAATTTTATCATCAGTGCAAATAGCACAATTTTCAATTCATTTCCAAATCTGAAGAAGGTTCATGTGTTTTGGGAAATGGACTTTATCTCCAGCATGAGAAATGCCTGTAACATTAATAAAAAGACGTATTTCTGAATAACTTATTGTGGCAGGATTTCATTTACAAAAACATCTCATTCACATTAAAAACATTAATAACAAGGAAAGCTAAAGTAAATTAAACTCAAAGATAAAAGCTCCTTTTTACTGACACCTTGTGCTAGAATAGTTGCCAAAATGTATGCTAATCATGTCAATGTTGTTAGTTGAGCTGGCACAAAAATAAATGTTCCATTCATTAAAACCCCTAATATCCATTTAACAGTTTGTGAACCAGTGAGTTCTCTTTTCCTAATGAAGAAGAGATTGCTGTGATCTTTGCACTGCCAAATTCACTCTTACACCACAGAGAAAATTGTTCATTACTTTGAATTGGGAAATTTAAAACCAACATAGCAATTTCAGCTACAGGAGAAAAAAACAATTTACGTTATTTGACTACTTAGGGTAGATTTCCTGACCCTATTAAAAAAAAAAAAAAAAAAAAGAAGAAGCTTTCCTGGCAGTTAGGTTTTCATCAGTGGTGGTTGGAAGAGGAAAAAAATAAATTATTTTAAAAAGTTTTGTAGTACTGAAGCATTCAAAAAAATGTAAATTTGTGGTGTTTTGGATTTTCTACATGTATTTTAGGAAAACACAAGGCATGTCTTTATTGTGAAATAACATCACTACAAGCAATTTTTAGGAGTGGTATATGAAGTTGATTTGATTGCAGTAACATCTCTCACAAGGATTCTAATTTGTGCTCCCAGAAAATGTCTAAATCGACAACTATAAAAGGGGAAATTAAGCAAGCCTCTCTCCTCTGGAGGTTCAGGGTCCAATCTCTCCTCCTGAGGCGAGGACTCTGTGAGGTCCTGATCCCTGGCAGACAATGGAGAATGTAATGAAAGGGCAGCATCAACCACCTGGTGTTCTTCAACTCGTTGGGCAGCCTCAGTTCATGGAGGCCAGGGACAGAAATACCTGAGCATTTTCATCCCTCTATGGTAAATTTGCTCAATGAGGAAAAGCAGTCAAAATTGCCACAAAATGCCATATCGCTGATCTAGGCATTCTCTGCCTAGCACTGTACCTTTATGTGCAAGTAGTCAATAAATATTTATTGAAAAGAACTGATGGGCCTGCAAGAAGACTCAAAGCAGAAAAAAAAAAAAAAACAATTAAAACAGTTTGGATTCCTGAGCTAAAAAGTCCCAGCACAGTATTTTTCTAAGTTATTTCTACTTCTAATAATAAATCATGTATATTTTCAGATAATATATACATAAATACACAACCTATAATCGTTTTTAAATGTCACTTTTTGTATATAATTGTCCTTATATACTAGCATTTGTAAAATAGACTCCTAAACTAGGAACGTCTTCCTTTGAGGATATAAAACAAAATTGAGTGAACTTTAAAATTTAACCCACTGATGCCAAGAAGTAAGAATATCATGGTGATTTTTTTAAAAATCAGTCATACAGTCATTTATCCCATGCATATTTTAGTGCCGATATTACAAGTCTTTTAATGAACTTACATCATCCTGTGAAAAGCCAATAAGAAAACCAGTTTCAAAACATATGTGATAAATGCCTATTCTTTGGATGCTATGTGAGTAGGACCTAACCCAATTTTGGAAATCAGAGAAGGTTCCGTAAAGGAGGTGAAGTCTATTTTGAACCCTTCTCAGAGGAAGTTATGAGCTTGAAAAAAGGAAAAGTTAGCCAAGAGAAAATGGCAGCGAGGAAGGAAGGGCATTTGAGTGGGGAACAGTAGGCAAAGCACATGTGGGAGTGAGAATGTCATGGTTGAAGAGCCACAGATATTGCAGTTTTCCTTGGCTAAAGAGATGAAGAGAATTTTTTAAAAAAAGGATGATTAACAATGAGCTGGGAGACACAAGTGTACAGCAAATAATGAATAAACTTATATGCCATACTTGGAGGTTACAATTTTATCTGAAAGGTAATGGGACTTGTAAGCATTTAGACCAGAGAGTTTATGTTTTTAAAAGATCACGTTTGGCCACGTGTAGAGCTAGTGATGAAGAAAATTCTGGACGCTAGTTATAAGGTTTAGTGACAATTTAAGTGGAAAATGGGGACTTAAACCAGAGAATATAAAAGAGATTTATTATAGAAGGTAATATAGGCTATAAATAATGTATAGCTGTTTACAAGTTTATTGATGCTATAGGAGATAATCTGCATGGGATGACCAGAAAGTAAATAGTTTTCATAATTTGATTTTGAGCTTTTGTAAAAATTTGAAAAAAGTACAGAACTCATTTACTAAACATTAAGTCAGCAATGAAAGTGTTAGAGCCATAACCCCCTTCTCCAATGTTGGATTTTATGACACAGATGGAATTATAAAGGCACTAATTTACCCAGTTTATTTCATCTTTATGACTGTCAATCCTCTTCAATTTAACAAACATTACTCTGTGTCCATGTGACAGATATTCCAATATGAGGTTGATCTCATAAAGAACATTTCATCTAAGCCATTTGCAGTATTTTACTTGTGGTTGTACTAAAAATAGGCACATGTAGAAGAGTCCTTCCTGTTGAAAACTTCAGACAATTAAATGTCAAGTGGGTAATTTAAGGTGTAAATATAACTTCAAGTGTTATGTGAATATCAAGAAAGAATGATATGTTGGTTGTAGGCAACTCTTAACAAGATCTGGGAAATATGACCAGGTGAAATAGCTAGTTAGAGTCAAGAAGTATGCAGGTCTTGAGGTTTAACATCACTATTTTAAACATTTAACATCATTTTAAAACCCAGTGAAGTCACTTAGCACGTCTTATGCTTCAAGTATTATGTTGTTTTAAATTAAGAATTTAATAAGAACCAATACCAAATGGTAGAATTTTTGAACTCAGCCTAAATAAACATTTAGCAGATGTAAAAACAATATTATATACAGTCCCAGCTTCTAGAAAAGTCTAATTTCCCCTCGTAAGACTCATCTATGTGTAAATTATGAACTTACTGTCTCTTTCATGGTGTAAATGAAAATTAAATGAGACAATTCACGCAAAATATTTTTCGCAGACCGTGTTCCACAAATATTAGCTTAATTATTGCTATTGTAATTAAATGGTGTGCCATGGGAGGTTGTCTTATCAATTTATTTGCTCATTCTTTCACCAAACTGATAGTTTTATTACATTAAAAAATTGCATAAAGTTGATAGTGTTTTAAATTAAAGGTCTGTATATACTCAGTATGCTCTATTATTCAAATTCTGCATTTTATAGACACTTAGACTTTTTTTATTCCTATGATAAGTTTATCCTTCTCAGCTGGAAATCTCATGATGGTCAAGATTACTTTTTCACTGCACTTAAGCATGGGTGACAGAGCAAGACCCTGACTTAAAAAAAAATAAAGATTGTTATTTAAATTGCGAAACTATAGAGGTAACTTAGTCCAACCTCTTCACTTTACAGTTGAAGAAACTAAGACATAAAAAAACAAGAAAAAAAATTAGCAGAGTGGATTAGAGGAGAAGACAGCAATCATAAATGTAAGAAATATTCAAAATCCTGCCAAAAATAGCTAGCAGAGTATACTTTTCCTTCAGACGTTTTCATTAAGACATATCCTTTAATTTGACCTTTACTAGAAAGTTAACAAAAGCAATACTTACAAACACAATATACCAGATGTTAAAATAAATTTTCTGAGATAAATCTCACCTAAAAATGAGGTCCATCAAATTAATTATTAAAATGAATTATTAAGAATCACACTTATCTTGCATGTACTTAAAGAAAAAAGACACAATTTTCCAAATGAAGTTATTTGTACTTTCTAAAGAGAAAAATATATA
>NW_012115355.1:1579486-1601343 GCF_000951035.1 Colobus angolensis palliatus | reverse complement strand
GGATCCAGTTTCAGCTTTCTACTTATGGCTAGCCAATTTTCCCAGCACCATTTATTAAATAGGGCATCATTTTCCCATTTCTTGTTTTTCTCAGGTTTAACAAAGATCAGATGTCTGTAGATGTGTGGTATTATTTCTGAGGACTCTCAGAGCACCCAGAAAGAAACACCACTCTGCTGACACCTTGACTTCAGCACTGCAAAGCACTAGGCAAAGACCAGCAGAGCCAGTCGGTAACCAAACTTCTGACTGCAAGACTGGGGGTTAATAAATGAGTGTTATTTTATACTGCTAAATTTGTGACAATTTATTACAGCAGTAATAGAAAAGGACTACATTATCTTGAAAAACATGTAACACATCCATTAAAGGTCGAGTTCAACTGACTCAGTTTAACAAAATATTGTTTTATTCAGGTAACTTTTACAATACATATTTCAATTGTTATGATACAAAGGTGTTAAATACATATCATTTTCTAAGATTAAAAATATCATAATCATCAATGTAAATATAAATGGAAATTAAGATCACATATTGTGGTCCTACTGTGTTCCAATGCATGTTCATTTCATTTTTACTAACAAAGCCACAGGAAAAAAAAAAACAAAAGGAAAGAAAAAAATAGAGGTGTTTTTATTTCCATAAAATATTTCTCAGTTGATTAGAGCTAGAATGAATAGCTCTGAACTGTTGAATTCATCTCAAACCCAGTTTGGGATGGGATTAACTGAATGATATTTGTAATTGAGATACTGTGGGTGGATGTGTTTTGTTTGCATATGTAAAATTTTGCCCTCATGAAAACAAGATACGTGTTAAAATGTATGGTTTTTATGTTGTTGCAGACAAAGTATCTTTTCTAATGAATGAGTCTCCCAATTCGATGGCTTATTTGAAGTGGTTTATAATCTCAACTTCTCTGAAAACAAGCACTTTCAGGAGGTTGTGTGTTTTTATGGTTTTTAATAGATTCTTATTCCACTTTTCTATCAACTCTACTTCCAATTCAAAAGCTGCTTCACTCCATACAATAAATTTACAGTAGAAGATGAAGTTCATTAGAATAATTGATTTACTATGCACCAACTTTTCATTGGATATTTACTATTGACACATCCAATACATAATACATAGGATGATATTATACATTGCATTTTGTACTAGTAAAATGATACCATTTTGCAAGTGCAGTTCAAATGTTTTGGATTCATATCAGAACTCTTCTGATTGAAAGGCTAAAATAGTCATGTCTTTCCTCATTTTGCAGAAAAACAAATATCATTCTAAAACTCATACATTTCTTTTTTATTTCATGTCAGTCATTGTTGATGACTTCAGAGTATTTGTCCTAAATTTTAATCTTAAAAAGGTGGGGACATTGTTTCAAATAAATATAAAATCCAAATCGGCAAAGCATGTTTCACGAATAAATTTTTCATAGAGCTACTAAATATTTGGAGTGGGGGAAAAAGGTATCTTAAGCTATTATTAAGAATACAGTTTCAGGAAGAAATTGGGATGCTCACTCCTGGGACTAGATATCTCATTTCTAAATGTTGCCTATGTTTTCACAAAAAAAAAAAAAAAAAAAAACACATGTCTTTCTCATCATTTGTTTGTTGTTGTTGTTTTTTTTAAATTTGTAAAATAACCCTTATTTTTTAAAAGTTAATGTGTGCATTGTAGGAAACTGAAAAGCACAAGAAGCAAAGAACAAAGTCATCCACAATCACATAGAGTTTACAGTTTTATGTGTTCTTCTAGGTCCTGTCTGTATATAAAACAACATCCAATTTTATGGGACTGAGATTATACAATATGTGTCTTGATTTTTCACACATCATGAATATTTACCAGTTCAAAATCCCAAAGCCATGTGAGTATTTTGATAACCAAGAATTCGTCGTTTGTTTAATCACCCACTAGGTGGAATAACAACCTGTACTCAGGTTATTCAGCTGCAAAATACATTTAGGATATGAAGTGACAAGACTGGGGTTTTACAAAGAGATGATAAACCTTTTTCTTCTCTTCCTAGAAGTTTGGTTGTTGATTAAACATGAGCTGAGTATGTGATGATGATACTCCTTGAAGGCCTTGAAGAAGATAAGTATCTCCAGGTGTATGTCCCAGGAGTCCTTCTACTGCTCAGATTGGGATGGGAAGTGTCTTAGTCCATTTGCACTCCTATACCAAAATACCATACACTGCATATCTAATAAACAGCAGAAATTTACTTCTTAGAGTTGTGGAGTCTGGAAAGTCTAAGATCAAGGCGTCAGCAGATTCAGTGTCTGGGAAGGGCCTGCTTTATCATAGATGACGCCTTGCTGTGTCCTCATGTGATGGAAGAGGCAAACAAGCTCCCTTGGACCTTCTCTGTTGATGTACCAATTGCATTTACGAGAGTTCAGCCCTTATGACCAATCATCTCCCCAAAGACCCCACGTCCTAATATTATAACCTTGAGGGATAATATTTCAACATAAAATTTTGCAGAGGACGCTAGCATTCAGACTGTACTGTGGGGTGTTTTCAAACATGTCAGAATCCTATGTTGGAGAACCTCTTCTCTAAATATTTCTGAGCTTCGCTAGTCCTAGCATACTGGCATGCTTTCATTCATACTGAATGGGGTTTGAGGTACCCACTGCTCAGAAAAGGGCTGGTGGCTATCTACAGAGTTCTTACAGTCCCGACATGGGGGAAAAATGTTTAGAGACCTGCCATTTAATGTTTGGTCTACAAAGTAGCAGCAGCAGAGAATCTGGGGCCCACTCTGGATCTATTAAACCACTCTGGATCTATTAAACTGGATCTGCATTTTATAAGATTCCTGGGTGATTAGAACATACATTACAGTTTGAGAACAATATTCCTGGTGCATTGGATTTAAAGTTTGTTCACATGTTGGAATAATCAAGGGAGTTATAAACAAAACAAAACAAAACAAAACAAAGCAAAAAGCACTTGACACCTATGTTTCACCTCAGACTCTGTCTTATTTATTTGGTATGGAATATAAGATGAGAGACAGGATTCTTACAAAGCTCCCCAGGTGATTTGAAAATGCAGCAAAGTTTGAGAATCACCAGTATGAGGTCCCATTATTTCTGTAATTTGCCATCTTTACTTGGTACTTGAGCATCCAGTCTATTTTGGATTTCTTCCCTCAACTGCATCTACTCACAGACTTCTATAAACTAGGACACCATTTAAAAAAATATCAAAAGATAGCACTCATAAGTGAGCATGAAATCAGATCTTTTTTTCATTCCCATCATCATAACCTAAATGTTGTCATCGTCATTATCAAAAGTACATAAATAAAGTAACTAGAATGGTAACTAACATGTTTGTTTCCACCTTTTGGAAATTTTAGTCTATGACAGTACTCAATTGTAAGCCTGATGAGCACAGCAATGTTATTGTCTTCTTTGTCTTCTTCTCTTCCTTCTTTGTCTTCTTATTCCTCCTCCTGCTTCCCCTTCCTCTTTCTCTTCTTATTTCTTTTTTTTTTTCTTTCTCTTGTTTTACAGTTGTAATCCAAGAATCTAGAATCATGGCTAATATATAAGAGAGAAACCACAAAACGTCTGGAGTATGTAGGCAACCTACAGAATGGGAGAAGATTTTTGCATACTACTCATCTGGCAAAAGTCCAATATCCAGAATCTACAAGGAACTTCAACAAACTTACGTAAAAAAGCAACCCTCTCAAAAAGTACGCAAAGGATATGAACAGACACTTCTCAAAAGAAGACTTTTATAAGGCCAACAAACATATGAAAAGAAGCTCAACATTGCCAATCATTAGAGAAATGCAAATCAAGGCCACAATGAGATACCATCTCACACCAGTCAGAATGATGATTAAAGTCAAGAAACAATAGATGCTGGCAAGGCTGTGGAGAAACAGGAACGTTTTTATACTGTTGGTGGGAAGTAAATTAGTTCAAACATTGTGGAGGACAGTGTGGTAATTCCTCAAGGATCTGGAACTAGAAAAATACCATTTCACCCAGCAATCCCATTACTGGGTACATACCCAAAGGAATATAAATCATTCTACTATAAAGATACATACACATATATGTTTATTGTAGCATTATTTACAACAGCAAACATGTGAAATCAACCCAAATGCCTATCAATAATAGACTGAATAAAGAAAATATGGTACATATACACCATGGGATACTATGCAACCGTAAAAAGGAATGAGATCATGTTCTTTGCAGGGGCATGAATGAAGCTGGAAACCATCATCCTCAGCAAATTAACACAGGAACAGAAAACCAAACACTGCATGTTCTCACTCATAAATGAGAGTTGAATGATGAGAACACGTGATCGCAGGGAGGGGAACAACACACACCTGGGCCAGTCGGAGGGGGTGGGGGGGGGCGAGGGAAGGGAGAGCATTAGGACAAATAGTTAGTGTATTTGGGGCTTATAACCTAGGTGATGGATTGATAGGTGCAGCAATCCACCATGGCACACGTATACCTATGTTACAGACCACATGTTCTGCATTTGTAGCACAGAACTTAAAGTAAAATAAGAAATAAAAACAATAAAAATAAATAAAAAACAAAACAGTGAACTCATGGAGATAAAGAGCAGAAAAATGGTTACCAGTGGCTGGGAAAGGTAGTGGTGTAGGGGAAGGTAGGAATGGATAATGGGCATAAAAAAATAAAATAAATACAAACTATTAATATTTGATAACACAACAGGGTGACTATGGTCAGTTGCAATTTAGTTGTACATTTAAAAATAGCTAAAGGAGTGTAGTTGGATTGTTTGAAGCACAAAGAATGTGAGGAGACGGATATCCTATTTTCCATGATATAATTATCGCACATTGCCTGTCTATATCAAAACGTCACATGTACCCCAAAAATATATGTATCTACCAAAAAAAGACAGTTAAAAACATCAAAAAATCTGTAAAATGTATTAATAAATGTATAAATGGCAGGAAATTCTAAACATAAATTACAGTAGTTATGTACTTGTATTAGTCTATTATCACGCTGCTGATAAAGACATATCTGAGACTGGGTAATTTATACAGAAAAAGATGTTTAATGGGCTCACAGTTCCACATGGTTGGGAAGGCCTCACAGTCATGGCAGAAGGTGAAAGGCACTTCTTACATGGCAGTGGAAAGAGAGAATGAAAGCCAAGTGAAAAGGGATTGCCCCCTATAAGACCATCAGATCTCGTGAGACTAATTCACTACCACGAGAACAGTATGGAGTAAACCTCCCCCATGATTAAAGTATCTCCCCCAGGGTCCCTCTCACAACACATGGGAATTATGGGAGCTACAATTCAAGATGAGATCTGGGTGGGGACACTTGAACCATACCAGTACTTTAGAAGAAAATGATTATCTATTTTGACCTTCGAAGACCCTGTAACAGAGGCTTGGAGTTGGGTCTGAAAGTTTGGCTTTACGAAGGACCTGCAGTGATAACAGGCATGCTCTGCCTCATGTCCTTTGCTTATCCTTAGTGTTCTGGTGGCGGGTAGGACATGCTCAGTGGGGCAAAAGTGAAGGAATCGGCCGGTTGCGGTGGCTCATGCCTGTAATCCCAGCACTTTGGGAGGCCGAGGCTGGTGGATCACAACAAGGTCAGGAGATCAAGACCATCCTGGCTAACTCAATGAAACCCCGTCTCTACTAAAAATACAAAAAAATTAGCCGGGCGTGGTGGCGAGCGCCTGTAGTCCCAGCTACTCAGGAGGCTGAGGCAGGAGAATGGCGTGAACCCAGGAGGGGGAGCTTGCAGTGAGCTGAGATCGTGCCACTGCACTCCAGCCTGGGCGGCAGAGCGAGAGTCCGTCTCAAAAAAAAAAAAAAAAAAAAAGTGAAGGAATCGGGTGGCAGAACTTTCATGTATGGCTGCTGGGGCAAGAGATGTAACTATTCAGGAGGTATTAATTTCTAAGAGTTGTAAACCCTGTTTTAACTGTCCATCTGAGATTTGTGGAGTAAAGACGAAAAATATAAAATATAGGATGAAAATATAGAACAAAACTATTAAAAAATATTCCAGGCAGAAAAACCCAAAGTAAAAAAAAATGAAATTATAGTCCTAGCAATTTTTTAGGAATGAAAGATATGCTGATTGAGGATCTCACTACTTATGCTTCTATTTTCTATGACTGAATAAAGCAGGAAAATTATTACCTAGCTCAATGAAATAAGAAAGGACTAGAAATATCCAACAAGGTAAAGAAAACAGGTGTTCACATCCTGGATCTTCCAGCTACTAGTATTAAAGCCTTGGAGAAACTTCATTAATATGTGTGCTATGTTTACCTAAAATGTGCGGGAAGAATAACCCTGGGGCAATTCTTAGGGCTAGAGAGAATGCGTGTGAAGTGGTCAACACAATGCCTTGTACACAGTAAGCAGTCATTCAAACATTAGCTCCCTTCCTCCCTTTTGGCATCCCACACTAATTTACATCATGCTTAAGGGTATCAGAGGCATAGAAATTTCCAGAGACAATTTTTGTGTCCTCAGGGACTAGCACTAAATGTTTCTTGAATAAACAAATAGTAAAGTGGTAGCCATCATTTTGGGCTTCCATTGTTTTGAATGGAGATGGGAGGGAAATTCATGAAAGACATGTGAGAAGTGATTCAAAGTTAATTTATTTAAAAATTTAAATTAAGCACCTAGGATGTGGCATACACAGAACGACTTTAAAACTGTGCAACTGGAAATATTCTTTGGAGCAGAGTTTAGATAAGGGCACTGAAAATAAAACTACAAGTTAATAGTGTATATGTCTTAATAGGGGATGAATAAAGCCAAGAATCAATTCAAACATTGAGTTTACAACGTTTTGGTATGCAGCTGGTTTCAATTTCAAAATTGTTAGTAATCTTAGGGCTGAGTATATTTCAGTGCGTGTCCACATAGATTGTTACAGCAGAACAAGCAGGAAAAGCAAGCTGAAAATTTTGGGGTGTTTGGACTACAGAGGCATCATCTGTTCCTTATTTTACAGACTTTTTCTTTCCTCTTTGCCTCCTGCTCTCTAATTACATCCAAATGGTTCTCTCCTTTGTTTCTCTGGCCATTCCATCTGAGACATGCTGCCAGTAATATATGCCATCTTCATTTGGCTCCTTCCTTGCTTATCTGCACTGCTAAACTATTGTGTTTGGGGGAAAAATTGAGAATTTGTCAATTCCCTTTCATACCAGTCATACTGCTTCAGGTAGATGCACTGATGCACTTTATGACTAAAAATTAAGTGACAAGATAGTAAACATGCTGAGACAACCATCTCTGCCACCCTTCATTAACCAAACTGTGTATGGACAAAGGTGACAACTATGCACAGATCCTGCTTTGTGAAAACATACACAGTGAAATTCTCTTCCAATAGAATTTTATCATCACATTGAAAATTTTAAAGACACATGATTTCAGGGAGACCACAACGCTGGAAAATTGAAACACGTAGATTGTTCATGCAAGTGAAAACCAGGAAAAATTTCCTGGAGGACTATTGGCCAATAGGCATACATTTAAAAATGTGCATTATTATTTTATTTTGCACTTCCACTTCTAATCTAAAACCAAAGAGAATAATCTCAAGCTCCTCTGTATAAGCATACTTACTGCAGTGTTTGATAGAAATAAAAACATCTTCATTAATAGGTAATTGGTGAAATAAATTGTCACACATAGTGTAGACTATAGGGAACCTTCTCTGCCTTTGTTAAAACCTGTCTGAATGCTCATAAATCCCATAGCAATCTACCACCTCATTATATCATCCATATAATTATCTTACAGGGACAATCATCCCTAGAGTTGTCTCATTTTTCTCACATATTAATTTATTACACTCCTGATAAAGGCTCCCATCCATCTAAAGCAGAGTTTCTTAACCTAACATGCATGTAACTGAAGGATGAACAGAAAACAGAAAATAGGGTAATACGGGACAATAGGGGACATCTTATCAAGAACTTTGCATTCCCTGCAAAAAAGAAGATTAGTCATAAAATGCATACACACTTCATGATACATTAATATGAGGATGATTTTAGTGTAGTGCTGCTGGTGGCTGTTTTGGTTTTTCTGTTGTAAGAGTCTGCCGAAGAATCAGGCTAACACAGAAGAAAAAGGGAAAAGAAGAAAATGAGGAAGAAGAAGGAAAGAGGAGAAAGAAAAGGAGAAACACAGAGGGAGAAGAACCAAAACAGAAAACTCATGCATCTTTTAAATTCTCAGTTCCATTTGTGCTTGAAACCAGCCACTCTAGTGATTTTCCACTTGTGAACAGTAAATCCACCTGGCTGTTTTTATTCCTCCAAATAATTTTGAATTGTATCCCTGTTAATTATACTTTAAAAAGTCTCAACTAGTGCTTTATTGGAACAACTGGTCTTGGTAGTTCTCCAAACATTCCATGATATTTCTATTTCTGCATTTTGCATGTACTGGCCCCTCTGCCCAAATGCCTTTCCTCCATCATCTACCTGAAAACTGTCTACAATCCATCAAGGCTTAGTTCAAGTGATATCTCTTCTGAAAAGCCTGCCCTTGAGAACCTATTTTCTCCCACTTTCAGTGCATTTTATACATTCCTAGGTTATAGCAATAAACTAAAAATTTGTATAAATTATAACTATTCTTCTGTATAATTTTCTCATCACAAAATATAAGTTTTTCAATGGAAAAAGACTTACTCAAAAGAGAAAAACTTGGAAAATGTTTCCAAATCAAAGCAGAGATACAGTGGAGATCTGTCACTTAATATTTGGGTTTTTAAGCCAATGAAGCTAATTCCTATAACAGGTAAGATTTTACTCTGTCAGTGTTTCCCTTTATACTTTGGCTTGAGTCACTTTGTATGACTTAGGAGGAATAGTCTGTCTTTAATATGTTTAGAGTACTTACATCTACTTGAATATTCACAAGGCAAACTTTTCTCATTAGCTTCCCCTGCTCCCAAGATCACCTTTAATTATTAATAAGTGAAGATACAATGGCCTCTGATATCAATGTAGGCCATGAAAGTGCATGATCCCAAGTAGAAAATAAAGTGTAAATATTCATGAAAAAAAAATACGAGAATGTGATTATTTTATTTTACTTTAACATAATATAGGATCCTGAGACAGAAGTTGTTCATTCAAGACCAATTCTTTTCAGAATATCAGTTTCATGTTCAGAAAATATGAATAATGCTGTAAGGCAGAAATAATACTAAACACTAAACACTAAAATAAAATAAGGTAAGTGAATATCATTTCTATATTCTAAAATGTCAGATTGATCTAGCAGCAAAGAAGTCGTTGTGGCTTATACAAGAGAAGTTTCAGTAGAACGCAATATAATTTTGAGGTAATAGAAAGTGAATAAGGACAGACTAATCACTTCCAAAAATTTGACTTTGAGAAAGTGAAAATATACAGGGCAAAGTAGAAGGGAAATACATAGTTGGAGGAAACATGTTTTCTCCTGCCTCCCATTAAAAATATGTGAATGCAGTAACATCAATAGTGAGGTAAAGTTAAAGAAAGAAAATAGGGAGGAATCAGTCGATCAAGTCCAAGATACTTCAGGAGAGCACGTTTGCTAGAGAAAAGGTAGAGGTAGTAACCATTGACAGGATGAAAGATGTCCTACAAAGAAGAAGGGTGGAAGATGGCTGGAAGTGAAATTGTAGAGCTAAATGAAGTAAGTTAAGGGAATAATTGCCTAATTTCTCTATGAAATAGAGAGATGAAATCATCTGTAGAGAATTAATAGGAGATAGGAGTGTTTAGAAATTTGTGGACAGTGGAAGATGACTGCAATAAAAGCTTTAGTGCAAAGAGAAAGAAGCCACCTATGGAAAGGGCAATATGAATGCTTTAACAACAAATATGCCTTAGTTTGTGATATTCGAAACCACTACTCATATGCACAGGTGCAGGCACAGAGAAATAGATAGTTGAGCCCAAACCAAGACTGAGATTCTGCTAGACAAAATTAATGAAAAGAAAACTGGACAAAGGAGGCAAAGATACTCAAAGGAGGATGTCTGGAATGGATAAAACATTAAAACATAGGGAAGAAGCAAAAAAAAATAAAAAAAAAAAAAGAAAAGAAATAAGTCCAGAGAGAGCTACTATGAAAAAATTAGAGGACTCTGTAGATTAAAAAATATATGTATATTATACAAATGCATGAATTTGTTTTTTAAAATTAAAAGAGAAGGACAGAAGATTGTGATCAGACAGTCTATTGGTAATTTTAGAAGTGGAGCAGTTCTAGGTGACCACTAGGGTCTAAGGTATGACCATGAGGGAGGAATTTAAATGGTGGGGATGAGAGGGTCACTGTAGATGAAGCAGGGAAGTACTGCCATCCTGGTTGGATTACATGCATGGAGGGTATGTAGCCTGTAAAGATGGCAGGACTTGAGGAGGTAAGGAAGTATCTGAGGGTTATGCTAGATCGTCAGTGAATGAGTCGAAGAATGAGGAAATTTGAGTTTGACTGTGACAAGGAAGAGTGTAGCAGAATATAAATATTTTATTTCAAAACACCACTTGTGGTTTAAAATCATAATACTTTGTGTTTTTGCCTTTACTGCTCCTTAACATTTGCTCACAAAGCTAATTCCACTGCCCCCCAAATCAAAAACCACAACTGTCTTGTAACTTTTCTGATGCATCTTGAATTAATTTGTGTCTCATTACCCAGAGTTCACTTTAAAATTGTATTATATGAATGTCCTGAATCTTAAGTAGCAGGAATTTCCACATGAAGGTAGAGAAGTAATAACTGTTCCCAGAATGACAGAAGGAAGAGAGTACTTTTTGCATCTTGTGATCCTGATCCACAAGAGATATGGAAAAATATAGGTAGTTATTAAAGGTTATTTATAAGTTTGGCTTAGGACAGTAATGCCTTCTGGAAATGACTATGTTTCTGGTTAGTTTATGAACTTAGGGACTCACCGAAGCATGTGAAAATGTCAACTGGGTGTGGCAGAATAATAACCTGAAACATTAATTATAGAATCTTTTTTCTGCTACTCTGTGACCACCAAAATTCAGAGTACAGAACCTAGGGCCACCATTCACTAGAGAGAGAAATGGTCAGATTAGAGTAGAAGAGAAAAAAGTTACACTCTCTGTTGTTTCTAGGCTCAAAAGACTAGGTTTCAGGTGTGAGATCGAAAGTCCACATGTACTAGTTGGCCAAAGAAGTTCTTCTCTGCAACCTCTGAGCTCGAAAACTCTTAGAATCAGTAATAGAGAGAGAGAGAGAGAGAGAGTTTTGGAAAGAAAAGCTTCTGTGTCAGAACTAATCTGTGTGTATTAAGGGAGTGGGATCAAGTTGTAAATTTACTGCCTTCACCTTCCCATCTGGAATCCCTCTTTAAGTTTAAAGTTTAGCAGTAGGGATAACCTGCACTTCTACACCTGAATTCAGCTGAGGCAAAAAAAAAAAAAAAAAAAAAAAAAAAAGCTTGGTGTTGAACAATGGAAATATTACTGTGAAGATGTGTGGCATTTGAAGGTTGTGATGCCTAGGACTCATCCACATTGTCTGAGTCTGTAGAGTGGAATGATCTCTGCAAGTTCTTGCCATCTCCAAATGACGACGTACAGAAGCTAACGGAGAGAAAGCTATTGTGCCTGCCAGGAGAGTGTTGACCTAATACAGTCTTGACCTTCCTCACTGGTTATCCTGGGGAGACAGAATTCATGTATTAGTGGGTCATTGGCACTAGAAAGAAACGTGGAAAGGGAATAATGTATTTTAATACCATTCAGCTCTCATTCTTTTGCTTATGTGTACGACTTCAGACGTTTCTATATTCTGAAGAATCTAGAGATTTCTAACTCCACGATGACACTCTAGCAGTGAATAACTTATAATTTAACTTCATTATTTAGGGGCAAAGAGAAAACCCCAGAAGTATACTTAAATCTTAACATAATTGAATTACAAACCCACATTAAACAGGAATAACAAAATTCACTGAATTTACTTTAAATTGGAAAGATTAAGTTTTCTATTACAGAGTGGAAGGAGGCTTACATTAAAAGTTAAATTGAGTTGTAGGAAAATAAAGGTACATTTTTGCACTTGGGTATGTGAACAGTAAAATATATACCTACTAAAATCAGAATAGAGTTTTGGTCACATACAAGTTAAATTACCAGGAAACAGATGAATAATGGGAAACTAGCCCAAGAGAAAGGACAATATGGGGAAAAGAGATAACTGAAGAGATATACGTCTTAAATATGGAAATATTTAAGAAAACTATGGATGGGTGGGATTAAAGTTTGACAGAATAACTCCTGATGGTCCCTAGAGGATAGGAGGTGGGAATGGGGGAGGAGACACTCAGGACACTTAGGGTGGTGCGGGTTGTTACTCTAGGGATTAAAATCTATAAATAATGTCACTCAAGTCCCTCTGAAAGTTATTAATTATGGTTTGGCTGAATTCAAGAACTTAAGAATAAGGATAAAAGCTGGAGACCATACGTTCAATTTTTAAAAGCTTCGTGGAAGATACTGGGATTGATCATATGTCATCAATTCTAAGATACAAAAAATCTGCAAATGTACCATCCCTGAAAAAAAGATGGACTTTCCCTTGGAATTGTCATTAGTTTTGCTGTCTTAGTGATAAGCATTATTATCAACGACATCTATGTTTCAATAAAATACAATATGCAGTACACAGATTTTCATCTGAAAAACACAGTTTTACATCTGATTTCTTTCTTGTTTTTTTTTTTTTTTTTTTTTTTTGAGACAGAGTTTTGCTCTTGTTGCCTAGGCCGGAGTACAGTGGCACAATCTCAGCTCACTGCAACCTCCAACTCCCGGGTGCAAGCGATTCTCCTGCCTTAGCCTTCGAAGTAGCTGGGATTACAGGCGTGTGCCACTGTGCCTGGCTAAGTTTTTATATTTTTAGTAGAGACCGGGTTTCACCATGTTGGCCAGGCTGGTCTCAAACTCCTGACCTCAGGTGATCCACCTGCTGCGGCCTCCCAAAGTGCTTAGATTATTGGCATGAGCCAACGCGCCAGGCCCTGATTTCTTTTCTATTCAAATGCAAAAGTGAATAAACCTAGGCTTTTTTTGTTCAAATCATCTATAATCTAGTATATATGACGCAATTGTACAGAATATATTTGCAAAAGCTATCTGTGGCTTGGAATGCAACTATAAGTTGGAATTAACTGATTTATGTACAAAACCTTGGCTTAGTTACAATCTTGTTTATAATAAGTAGAATAACACATGCCTCAAGCTTGATTTATTATGAGCCCAATATTTCAAAAATATTCTAGAATTTTAGAGACTTTTAAAAATTAGCATAGAATAGTAAAAATGTTATTTGCACATTTGACATTACCAATGCTAATACAAACTGTGAAATAGTAGATCAATTGAATTGCTTGTCCTTCCAATTGTTTAATGGATTTTTTTTACTCTAAAAATTAACCAGAGGGTTGTTCTAAAATTAGAAAATTGAACTAATCTTTAATACAAATACATCAGAAACTAAAAAAAAAGTTTTTTTTCAGTTTTTATACTAATTTTACAAATTTTATATTTATAAGTCTGGCATTTTTAACAGTCATTTCTAAAGGATCTTTGAAATATGACTGGATTTTCTTTAGTTGTGTTAGGAAATTAATCTCACATTTTCAATTTAATGTCTGTTTCAAATAATAGATTTTGAATATTAACAAATTTCAATTTAATATCTGTTTCAAAGAATAGATTTTGAATATTAACAAATATGTTTGACACCATATTTGTAAAAATCTATTGATATGCATTTCTGATTTTTCTTTACTGTGGTGTTCAATTATTTTTCAGGCTTATTAATTAGAATTTTCCACTTACATTCATAAGTGAAAATAAAAACAATAGAGATTAATTTATTCTTTTTGTCATTTTTCTTCATTGTATTCTTAAAAATTCATAATAATGACATGCTAAAATCATGAAATAAAATATCATATACATATTTTATGCTTTGAACAATAAGATAAATTGAATTTAGAGAAGTCTGAGTGAAAGATGAGTGGATGCATCTTATACTGCCATTCAAAACACAGGCTAAGAAAAGTTCTCAAAACTGTTGGGAAGTCCTTGGCAAAAGGGAGTCATTTAAGGAGTCCTGTGTCTCCCAGATCTGCATTAGCATCTTGTCAACAAAGTCACGGTCCTAGGCCAGCCTGTGTGAGGTACAGCCTCGGTACAAATGTAGTGAGGGATTTCACAGCACAACACCTGGAACCCTTATTCAATTACATTCTTGGCAGCAGTAGAACATCCAGCATATCTCATGACCACCACAATTACCAAGACTTCAAAAAAAGTGCTTGACACAAAAAAAGTGCAATAAAAATTATATTAAAATGAAATGAAATAAAATAAATCTGTGCAAACTCTTCCTAGGACTACTCCTTAGATATTCCATTTATAAGTACAATGTCTTCACTCACTTGAAGAGCAGAATTCACAGTGTTTTCTGTTTGTTACCTGAAATCCTTTCTGAAAGAAAGGCAGTGCCTTGAATCTCCAGAGAGCTAGCTGCCACCTGTGTTTTAACAGCTGCATGTTTTTGTAGGAATATGCTTTCTGTTGCTCATTTTCTGAAGGATATCTGTGCTTGTTCGGTATTACAGCAATGTTGCAGGTAGGCTGTATCCTGTGAAAGATTGATGTGATTTGCTAGCAAACTGTTCTCAGTAGGCTTTCAGTCTGGATTTTAAAAGACTAATATATAGAAGATTCACATATACACACTTTCCTCACACACAAAAAGATATACCAGCAGTGGCAGGTGACCAATTAGAAGAGCTGGCATTCCATTTGAACCAAGAGCAGAGGCAGGACTGACTCATATTGATGGAGAGTCCCAATGCCCCTCTGACACTAATGGGTCCCAGATACTGATCTCCAGGCCGACCCTGAGCTGGACCCTACCTCCACGGCAGTCTACAAGACTTGCCATTCTTTGCAATTCCATTTAAAACAGACTAAGGTAATTAGCCATTTCCTTACCTGTCTTTTAAATAACGTTATCATACACACACGCTATGATCATTCGAGTTTCTGTCTTTTCATGGTATTAATATTTCTTTCACAAAAAGATCACTAGGAATGTTTCCATAATATTATATTTGGCATAAATTAAATAACATGAGATCTAAATTAGAATATCACTCCTTCTTGCCTTTTTATTCATGAAAAATAAATCATTGTTCTAATTTTACATTAAAGGGAACTGGTGCCTTTTTATTAAACTATTATTATAATTAAGCTTAATATGTAATAACACTTTGGAAATCTAGCTTTTAATTATTGTAATGTCAGTCATCATCACTCCTCAAGATAACTGGTCATTTAATTTAGCCTTTACTAAAAAGACTTGCTACTGTACTTAGGAAGAGGGGTAGGGGGTTGAAGATTTAAACAATAAATACAAGTCTCAGGTAACTGTTTATCTGACATCTTTTAATGTAAAAGTGTGAACATATTTTCTTAAAAAAAAAAAAATTTTCAAAGAACCAGTAGTTTATGTTGAAGTTAAGGAATTATCTATCTCCTTTGAGAAGACTCTTCAGTATGTGATGCCCCCACAATAAAATAATGGGCTATTTTCCAATATCTTGATGATTTAGAATATATTTATTTTCTGAACTTTTTTATTTATTCATATTTGTGCTGACCCTTAATAGGATATAGTGAGAGTAAATATATTTGAAATACAATTGTCCCTTGGTGTCCATGGGGGATTAGATCCAGGACCCCTTCAGATATTAAAATCTATGAATACTCAACTTCCTTATTAAAAAAAGGCATAGTATTTGCAAGTAACCTATGCACATCCTCCTGTATACTTTAAATCATTTCTAGATTACTTGTAATACCCAATACAATGTAAATGCTATGTAAATAGCTTTTATACTATATTTTTAAATTTGTACTGTTTTTATTGTTGTATTCTTGTATTGTATTGTTTCCTGTTTGGGGAGTATTTTCTATCTGTGTTTGGCTGATTTTATTGATGTGGAATCTGTAGGTGAGGAGGGCTGATTGTATTACCTCTGAAGATTTACATTCCATGGTCTTTTAGTAGGTGCTTATATCATGGAGCGGCGTTTAGTCAGGATCTCATTAATAACTTAGATTATTTACAATAATCTGTCTTTTAAACCTTTAAATCAGTCTTCCGCATTTTACTGTTTGAGCTGTACCATTTTTGTAATAATTTTTGTAATTGGTGATTGGTTTATTTCTTCCCTTAATACTGTGATTAAATAGACTTGTAGCTTATTTCCTCATCCTTATGATTGCTTTAAAAAAATCTGAGTCAATTTCAGAAAAGATCACACAGTATTTAATATGACAACTTTGAAGTCTTATTTTCTCATTTACTGAGAATACATACAAAATGTTTTTTAAATTATTAACTCTGCTTTTCTCTGCTTAAAAGTAAAGTTTATGATTTTTCTATGAGAAATATGCTTTTGTATATTTAAAATGTATGCCTAGACAATTTTTTAGAGTACCAAGTGGCATACAAATTAAGTAAATATGAATCAGAAAACTGAAATTGCAAGTAATAAAATAACAATTAAATAACAGAGAAATTGTTGTCACTAGGCATCTGGCATTTGGTAAATACAATTAAGTTCTGGGTTTATCGAAGTTTTCTGGTAATGAAAACAAAAATGGCACATGTCAAATTTTTAAAAACATCTTCTAAAAGAAAGCACAGCTTTTCTGACAATAGAGATAAATTACCTGCATTAATTTTTAAAAAGATATTTATGTAAGTTAGTCATTAAACAAATATTGGATAAAGCTTTAATAATTAAAAAAGTGTTGAAAGACTTCATTCTGTTAGTTGGACTGTTTTCATGTTTTGTCCCTGCTAGGTACCGATTATATTAACAATTTTCCTCACCTACTATATTAATAGATATATAAAAGTATCTGAAAGGGATATTAAAATAGTGTTAATTAGCAATTAATAAGAAATTAATTTCTATTAATTCGTATTAAGAAATTAAGCAATTAACTTTAAGTAATATTAAGTAATTAAGAAATTATTAAACCCAGAAAGCTGAATGGGAATTATATGCATTATTTAAGAAACATATATGTTGCTAAATAGATAAGATTCTGATGTGTGCTTTTATTCCTAAAAGAAAGTGAGATAGGTCACACAACATGACTAAGATAAATAGCGCAATGAAGTCTTTATGCAATTTACACCATGTCTATATAGATCAGAATTCTTCTGCATGGCAATACACAGTAAGTGGATAAATAACTTCTTAAAATCAAAGTTGGAAAGGATCACTCTTGAAGGCCTGTTTAATATCCTCTTTCTCCTGTTGCAATACCTTCCTTAGGTGGTGCTCATCTATTTCTTAAAATTTGCTGTACAATAGATTACCTCATGTTTGCCAATGAATTTATTAAATACTTTGCATACACCACAGAAAATTTTATTTAATGAATATCATTAATCCTCTACAAATATGGAAAATAAAATGTAAACTCTGAAAGAAGAAAAGATGATAAAGTACATATATAATTTTGTTATAATCTGACTTAAATAGAAAGAACTTCAGGAATGGAGAACACAAGACAGCAGAACAAAAAGAGTCCTTATAGACTTCTGCATTAATATGATTTCTAAATATAATCATCTTTACAGACTTCCCTCCAGATGCCTATACATATTTAGAAAAATGATCAAAATACATAATATCAAAAACTGAGTATAAAATATACAATTAACACCAAAATAGAAAGTGGATATAAATGGATTTAAGAACAAAATATTTGCATTATGGAAAAATCAGTCTTGGACCTGGAGCTTACATGGAAGTTGAGTAAGAAGTCATTGCATGGTTCCTTAATGTTTTCCTCTGAACCCAAAGACCAAAGTTTATCCTGTTGAAGAAACTGGGCAGCTATTTCTCTATGCCAAATGATGACTGCACTTCTAGTATCAAATAAATTGGGCAGAGTACTGCTGCCTCCCACCCAACATTTTATTTTTTTCAAAAATAAAAACCTCAGTAAAATAAAGTCAGTTCTTCTCTTAACATTTTCCAGGGGACCCTTCTAATTCTGTATCTGACTTGATGTTTTAGCATCACCCAACATTTTTTAAATATGTCCTTTTTTTTTGAAAAACTCTACTCCTCACTTCTATCACATCACACTTTCAGATTTCCTACTAACTCCTTGATCACTCTTTATTAACTAACATTTACCAAGGTTTCCTTTTTGATAGACTCTGTTTTAAATTATAAAAAACGATGCATAGGTTAAGTAACTAGGTGAATGTGAATGCAGGTTATCCCGATAATTCAATGTCAAAACCCATCCTGTTAATCACTGTTTCTCCTCCTTCATGCTATGATATATTCATTAATTTATTTATTTTATGCAATCATATCTTATAGAAAAAAAGATAGATTTTTTAAAGAAAACAAACAAGATAATGAAGAAAATTATCTTAGAATGAATAATAGATATGAGATGAGACGGAAATGAGACATAACAGAATGAAAGTAGATATGGGTTTAAAAAAGGGATTGACTGGGAATAAAGACGGAATCCAAGTATGTGACTATTGTGCTCAAAATGAATTAAATATCAAGTTGGCAATGAGCAGATTATTTGAGTTCTATGTTTAGGGAAAAAACTAGAAAAGCACTAAGGCCTTGGGACCCCTCTGAATGCTGAACCCAGTGTCTCTGAGGAAATATTGAAGGTCAGGTGAAGGAGAATAGAGTGGTATGAAATGAAAAAGGCATGCAGTGGCTGGCTAACCAAGAACCATACAGGCCATGGTAATAGTTTAGATTTTATTAAGAGCATGGTGACAAGCAATAGGAGAGTTTAAGCAGAGGATTAAAGAATACGATGCTATTAACTGTTCTAGGAAGAGAGAACCTGTGGATTCTTTCGGGAATTGAAGGAAGGCTTATGTTTCAAATATATTGAAATGAGAATGCCTTTCAGACAACCAAGCTGAGCTGTCAGAAATAAGTGTATGATCAGGTCTGAATCCCAAGGGGAAGTTCAGAACTGTTTATAAATCTGGGAGTTAACAATTTAAAGTTTATTTATTGATTAAGTTTTAAAAAATTGATTTTTAGAGACAGGGTCTCACTTGGTCTCCCAGGCTGGAATGTAATGGTGCAGTCATAGCTCACTGCAGCCTTAAACTGCTGGACTCAAGTGATCCTCCTGACTCAGCTCCTCAGTAGCTAGGACTATAGGCACATGTCACCATGCCCAGCTAATTTCATTTAGCACATTTTTAAATCTATGGAGTAAACTTATCAAAATAAAATAGAGGTTAACAAAATGAGAAGTCTAAGAGTGGAACACTTGGCCTCACTCATCTGTTAAGGCCTGAAAGAAAAGTAAGAGCCAGAAAAGAAGACTGATGTGAATGGATTGTCTGGTAAAGTAAAACCAGAATAGAAACCAGAATTAAGTGGAGTAAGTGGTATCCTAAAAATTAAGTGTTAAAACTGTTTTAATACTAGACGGATAAACAATCTTGCTAGTATATAGGCCCCTGGATTGGCAATACTGAAATATTTTTAGCTATGAGAAGAACAATTTAAGTAGTGTGGTAAAGATGAAAGCTAAATTGGAACAGGTTAAAATGATGATTGGGAATATAAGTAAACTTAAGATTGTAAAACTGCTTATTGCTGGTTCTTGAGAGACCCCACTTCAGTGACAAGTCAGGGATATCTTTTTTAAAGGGTGGGAGAAAAAAACAAAGGACGAAGAGAGAAAATAACAGATGCAAATTTTAGATACAGAATAAAGTTAAATAAGCAGATCTGTGAAAACTGACAAGTCAGCTGTCCACTGGGGAAACTCTGAACATTGCATGTGTGATGTAGTACTGGGTATTTGTGAAAGAAGTGGAACAGGTTGGATTGACTACAGAAATATTGGTTGGAAGGATATACATAAAAAAGCAAGTAGATCTACAAATTTCCTCCACAATCCTACCCAGCTAGAAGACTGCCACTCCACAACAGAAAACTAAGCTTCATCCTCCAGTAAGAGCAAATGAGAGGGATGACGAAATGCGGAATATATGATACACCAAGAACCAAAGTGGTGTACTGAAACAGGGTGAATAAAGTGAAAGACACATCCTAAATGTTAAATTCCCAAGCTTCCTTCCCCCACTTGACACCGAGAGCACCAAAATGAGGCTGTGACCTGCAGCTATTGCAGTAATGAAAGTGAGAGTGATGGTTTCCATGAGGACATAACAATAGAGGAAATGATAAGTGCTCAGTAAGATCTAGTAAAAGAAAGAAGCCAGAAAGGATTTCATGGCTTTTAGACTAAACAAATAGAAGAATAAAGTTGCCATTTGCTAAGATAGGGAAGATCATGTAGGAAGAAAAAGATTTTGGAAGCATGTGAAATAAGGAGTCAAGCATTAAACATGAAGTTTTAGCTACTGAGTTGCACTTGTACATATAGGTGTGGAGTTTAAGAGGAGCGCTAAGCTTGAAATGTACATGAAATTCATTAGTATACAGATCTATTAAAATCCGTGAGACAGGTTGTGATTACCTAAGAATTTGGTATAGATAGAGTTCTATGGGTTGAACCTGGGACAGTCCATTGTATAGAAGTCAGGAAGAAGTTAGAAAGCAACAAAGGACACTGGGGAGGCAATCGTAAATGGGACTGAGGACAGAAAATAAAGGCTGCATTTCCCCCTCTGCTTTGAGTGCTTTTTTTCCTCAATGAAAGAAGAGGCCAGGCTGAAAATGATGACTGGAAAGGTGGTGTTGTGAGGAAAGATGATAAGCAATAGTCCTGTAAGGGAATTTTATAGTATTATTAAAATATAATTCACACACCATTCAGTTCCACCCTTTTACATGTCCAATAGTTTTTAGTATATTAACAGATTTGTGCAACCATCCGCACAATTATTATGGAACATTTTCATCACCTCACAAAGAAAATCATGACCATCTCACCTTCTTTCATCTCCAGCTTTGGGCAAACACTGATCTACTTTCTGTCTCTATTAATTTATCTATTTGGGATGGTTCATATAAATGGAAGTATACAGTATGTGGCCTAACACTGGCTTCTTTGACTTAGCATAGGTTCTCAAGTTTCATCCACGTTGTAATATGTATTAGTATTTCGCTTTTTAAATTGCTAAATTGTATTCCATTGCCTAAGTCTACATTTTATTTGTTCATTCTCAATTGATGAGCATTTGGTTTGTTTTCACTTGTGGCCATTGTGAATAATGCCTCTGTGAACATTCATGTGTAAGTTTTTACATGGTTGTATGTTTTTAGTACCCTTGGAAATTTAACTTGGAAAGGAAGACTGAATCACATAGTAACTCTGTGTTTAACCTATTTAGGAACTGCCAGATTGTTTTGCACAATGGCTGCACATTTACTTTCCCACCAGTAATGCATGAAAGTTCCAATTTATCTACCATCCCCATTAACCCTTGTTATTCTCTGGTGTAATTTTTATAAAAATCTCATTGTCATTTTGATTCTCATTTCCTTAATAACTAACGATACGAACATCTTTTTATGTACTTTTTTTTTTTTTTAGAAATATGATTCACTTTTTTTATTTTATTTTATTTTATTTTATTTTATTTTTTTATTATACTTTAAGTTCTAGGGTACATGTGCATAACGTGCAGGTTTGTTTCATATGTATACTTGTGCCATGTTGGTGTGCTGCACCCATCAACTCGTCAGCACCCATCAATTCATCATTTATAT